>NC_073307.1:86369503-86441092 GCF_027595985.1 Sorex araneus
CCTGAAGCAACAGAGCACTCTCTCTATAGAAGCCCCCTGGCAGCTAGTCAGCGCCTCTAAGTCACTTATGCACTTTCGAAGGCTCCAATGCTCTTCTAGTATCTTAATTAATATTAGATAGCCATTCGAATTAGAGTCTCTTTTACAGACGCGGTGAACGCATATCACGACGATTCCAGGAATCCGAAGACATCTGTGGCTGATGAATGGTGTCGTGTTTTATTATTTTTTTTCCTATCACGGGTGGATTGATGATGTCACTTAAATTTAATGATGTGTTTATTTTCCTCCTTCCCCAGAGGTGTCCCAAGGCCCCCGCCTGCAATAGCGAGTGCAAAGAGAATGGTAGGAAAAATCCAGATTCTTTGGGTCCGAGTAGAGCATAGCGCGGAGTAGACGGATGGCTTCTTTCTTCCTACGAGCCAGGCTCATTATGGAGGAAATGAGGCTTGCAGCCGAGGGATATCATTTACTGGGAGACGACGGGGACATGGAAGGCGCACATTTCAGAGGCGAGCGCCTCGCTGCTTTGCAGCGGATAAAATCCGCGGTCTCTTTGGTGAGTGGAGATGCTGAGATTCTGCCCAGGTGTGGGAGGGTGGCGGGGTGCGCCCCCTAGTGGGAGAGGGCAGCCGCCGCTCTCCGGTGCGGCCGGACTCGGGGGTGGGTTCCATTCCCCAGGGGGCCCGGCTTCAGCGCGCCTCCCCCTCCTCCTGGTCTCACTCAGCGCTGCCAGGATGAGATCCCGGGAAAAGGAGATTTCTCCAGTCATCAGGTGGCAAAGCCCCTAATAATTGGGACTGACGGGATAGTGGAGAGGGTAGGGCATTTGCCTTGCACGCGGTCCCCCCAGGTTGGACCCTCTGCCCCCCCAAATGGTCCCCTGAGCCCCATCAGGGCTGATCGCTCAGCAAAGACTCAGGAGGAGGGGCTGGAGCGATAGCACAGAGGGTAGGGCAAACGCCCTTGCAGGTGGCTGACCCAGGTTCGAATCTCAGCATCCCATAGGGTTCCCTGAGCACCTGAGAAGGAGTAACTCCTGAGTGCAGAGCCAGGAGGAACCTCTGTGCATTGCCTGGTGTGACCCAAAAAGCAAAAAATAAAATAAAATAAAATAAAATAAAATAAAGAGTCAGGAGTATCGCTGGGCATGGTGCCCAATACATAAATGTATACAACAACAACAAAAAAGGATAAAAGGAAAGAAAAAGTGGAACAAAGTAAGTCAATTTAGCTGTATTTCTGTATTTTAAAATAATATAGACACTTTCTACGTCTACCTAGCAGAATCCAGTTCCCAGAATTCTAACAAAGGCTAATGGGATGCTCATTGGCTAAAATGTGACGATCTGAGCACTTTAATAAGCGATACTTTTATTACACAGATTCTAAGCCAGGGAATAACAAAATGAATTCTTGAGCCTATGTCAGTGGATGGACAGATGGGTGGGTGAGGGGGTGATGAAGAGATAATGACGATGAATAGATAATAGGTGACCAGAGGGGGTGGCTAGAGAAAAGGCAAAATGTAGACTGCCCACCAGTTCACTTAGGAAATATGTGAGAATGTGAAAACACTTGGGAACGTACATCGTTAAATTCTTTCAGGCAAGAATTTTCAATGACGTTTAAGACAATAGATAATGAAGGGGGCGGGGAGTATTCAGGTCACTCCCTAGGAGAATTCCATTGGCTACAAAGGGAAAAAGAGTAATTTTAAAGAGAAGGAATCTGGCAGACACCACTCAATCCAGGGGTTATGATAACATGACTGGTTTCATGCAAGAGGACAAGTGTGGAGTAGACAACGGCCTTGGCACCCAAGGGGCCACTAGACCCCATCAGGATTCTCTCTCTTTGTCCTGGGCACTCAGTCTTTGGAACTGTGTTCCCAGCAGTTTACTTCTCTGCTCAGAAGGTGATAATCCCTGCGGTGTGTGACAACATCCATTTCTCTCTCCATCCCACTCTACATCCGGTGTCCTGAGGGCTCCCTCCTGGGTCCCAGGGAGAAGTCGTGCCTGCAGGCAGCTGGAGGGACGCACACATTTCCGTCTCCAATGCTTCCCAGAAGTTGGCCCCTCGGGTCAGTGATGAAGCCCTCTGTCCAAATCTAAAGTCCCAAAGCTTGAACGTGCTCCTCTTCCTGCTGTGGTTGCTGCTTCTCAGGGCTCTAGACACTTTTCAGGGGAGCGAGGCTCTTGAGACTGTGCTCAGGCAGTCAGGCAGTCACGTGGCCAAGCCATTTCTCTTCTCGGACCCCAAGTACGTGGACCTGCGGGGTCAGCACTCCAACGGAGGCAGCAATTTCCTTATATGAGTAAAAGCTGGGGCTGGAGCAATAGCACAGTGGGTAGGGCGTTTGCCATGCACGCAGCTGACCTGGGTTCAATTCCTTCGTCCCTCTTGGAGAACCCAGCAAGCTACCGAGAGTATCCCGCCCGCACAGCAGAGCCTGGGAAGCTCCCCGTGGCGTATTCGATATGCCAAAAACAGTCACAACAAGTCTCACAGAGGAGACATTACTGGTGCCCACTTGAACAAAATGATGAACAATGGAAAGACAGTGACAGTGACAGAGTAAAAGCTGAGAGCAGTGTATAGGATGTTGAAAGGCTTGCAGTTCTCCCTCTCTCTCTCTCTCTCTCTCTCTCTGTGTGTGTGTATGCGTGAATGTGCAGGGAATCAAACTAACATCTCGTACATGCAAGGTACAAGCTTTACTCGTGGAGTCGCAATAAAGAGATCCCTCAGAGGATAGCTGAAACTAGCAATCTCACATAGAGTCTATTTTACCTGTAATCTATTTTTCAATCTATTTATTATTATTGTTATTTAAATTTATTTCATATTGGGCTGGAACGATAGCACAGCGGGTAGAGTGTTTGCCTTGCTTGCGGCCGACCCGGGTTCGATTCCCAGCATCCCTTAGGGTCCCCTGAGCACCGCCAGGAGTAATTCCTGAGTGCAGAGCCAGGAGTAACCCCTGAGCATCACCAGGTGTGACCCAAAAAGCAAAAAAAAAAAATTATTTTGTATTGAGTCGTTGTGAGACTGAACCGTTAAGCTAGGCCATACCCCTGCTTCTGCTTAAAATATGTTTCCATTTTTGTTTGTTTGTTTGTTTTTTCACAACCACGGCCATCACCATTTCACCTCCCAATTCCTGGCAAATACCTTTCAACTCTGTTTCCATGAATCTGACTGTTATTCAACTCCACATGCAAGTAATGTTCTATAGAATCTCCCTTTACATCTACCTACATGCACACCTATATTCATTGTGGCACTTAGTGCAATAGCCCGGCTATAAAAACAACCGAGGTGTCCAGTAACAGATGAGTGAATAATGAAGCTATGGTAGAGGCCACAGTGGAACGGTACTCGGCTATTAGGAATGACGAGCGTATGCAATTAGCCGCAATGTCACGATGAAATTGGAAGATCTTACGTGAAGGGAAGTAAGTCAGAAGGGCGAGGTTCTCACTGATGTTCTCACTGTCTGTTATACAGACAGTTATACAGAATAACATGTCTAGAGAATGTTGTATACCAAATGTAGGCAAAACACTGGCCCTGGGCTACTGAAACAAAAATAAAGAAAGAGAGAAATGAAGGGGCAAACAATCAGAGGAGGCGGTAATGTAGGTGCTGGAAATAATATGGGTGCAAGGGTCAGGATTCTTGGACCACTCTGTGGTTTAGAGGCAAAATATTTGTGCATAAATGCACTGTGCGCTGTCGTCCTATAGTTCATCAATTTGCTCGAGCGGGCACCAGTAATGTCTCCATTGTAAGACTTCTTGTTACTGTTTTTGGCATATCGAATCCACTAAATCCAACACTACCGTAAGTACAGGACCAAACTAGAACAATTAAATTTAAAAAGTAACTCAAGGAATCGGGTGGTGGAGGGGGTGGTGGTGGCTGGGAAGGAATCTGGAGTCAGTAGGTGAGGGATGGGAACATGAGGTGGTGTGATCAGAGGAAGGAACATTGTATGCCGGAAGCCCCATTATAAACAACTATGTAAATCCTGTGTTTAAATAGGAAAAAAAATTTCTAAGATGTTGTTTTTCTTTTGGGACTGGAGTGATAATACAGAGAATAGGGTGCTTGCCTTGAAAGTCGCAGACCTGGGTTCTAGCCCCGGCATCCCTGAGCACTGGCAGGAGTAATTCCTAAGTGCAGAACCAGGAGTAAGCACTGAATGTTGCCAGGGGTGACCCATAGCAGCCATTCCTTCTCTTACCTGCATGTCCATGAGGGCCTTGCCTGGGTGGACAGAAGCATGACTCTCTCTGATAAGCTCCTGCTCAGAACACAGATTCTCACAATCGTATTCGTGTCCATCAATGAGTCTCCAGGTCTCGAATCTTTAAGTGCTTCAGTCCGAGACAAGAGATTTTTTTTTTTGCTTTTTGGGTCACACCTGGCGATGCACAGGGGTTACTCCTGGCTCTGAACTCAGGAATCACTCCTGGCGGTGCTCAGGGGACCATATGGGATGCTGGGGATCGAACCCGGGTCGGCCGCGTGCAAGGCAAACGCCCTACCCGCTGTGCTATCACTCCAGCCCCAAGAGATTTTTTGTTGTTGTTGTTTTTTGGGTCACACCCGGCGATGCACAGGGTTACTCCTGGCTCTGCACTCAGGAATTACACCTGGCTGTGCTCAGGGGACCCTATGGGATGCTGGGAATCAAACCCAGGTCTACCGCGTGCAAGGCAAACGCCCTCCCCGCTGTGCTATTGCTCCAGCCCCGACAAGAGAATTTTTCTAAAGATGAAAATCATTCTAGATAAAATAGAATTCCATCCCTCCAGGGACGGGAGGAAGAAATCTGAGAATATGGGTTGTAATAACAACGTCGAGAAAAGGAATCAAGAGTAATGCAAAGTCGTAGCATCCTAGTCCCTGGGGCCCATTTCTCCCCAAAGTCCCAGGCCTGTCACAGACGTCCCTTTTCTGACGATTGGGATCTTTCCTTGTGGATTGAGCCGGGAGGGAGATGCCACAGGTTCTAGGCTCTGACTCTGCCTTGCTTTCTAAGCCCTACCACTCTCATGGCGGGGTCTTCCCTTCCCCATCTCGGCTGGACCCAGGTATCATGGGCGGGTCGGCTGCCCTGGGCACCCCTTGAGCTAGAACTATAGGCTCTCACACCCCTAAGCGAGTACCGTCATAACTTCTACATGCTGTTAACTGCAATCCCATAAGACCCCCCTGATTTCAGGGAGTCCCCCCACCTTTCCTCACTGTAAACTCCCATGCCCAGTCTCCATGGAAACTCCCCATGTCCTTGCTGTGCTGTAACCTGGACCGAAAGTCATTGTTGTACTCCATGCCCTATCGCAACCCCAATGTCCTCGCTGTGCTGTCCTTGTCATGCTAGATAAGAAGCCTCATGCCCCAAGAGGCTCTATACAAGTGCTCTCGGAGCCCTGGTTCCCAGGCGATGGCTTCAGGTGCTTTGCCTACCTGTGGTCCCTGGCCCGTCCCATTAGTGTAAATAAACCTTGCTTTCCTGTCAATGGTGCGTGTTGGTTACGCGAACTTCCGGTACAATAGAACAGCTCCTCCTCCTGAATGAGACCACCTGGCCGGGAAACAGGAGGCAGAGACAGGAGTGGCCACTGCACAGCCAACTTGGGCGTTGGAAGGTGCTGTGGGAAGAAGAAGACTCTTGATCCTCCTCCACGTGTGCATCAGTCGCTCCGTTAGACGATGTGAGCCCAGAGTCACGCAGTCTCTGGCTGGCATGAAAACCTGTGGTTTCCATGCTAGTACAAGGCTCGCAGAAGTCTCATGAAACAGTCAGGACGGAGAGTCGGCTCCAGTGGGTCTAGGGAGAAGGCTAAGAAAGTTGCAGCTAAACATAATGCCCAAAGGGAGAGAGAGAGAGAGAGAGAGAGAGAGAGAGAGAGAGGGAGGAGAGTAAGGTGAATGAGGAGGAGGAGGAGGAGGAGGAAGAGGAGGGGGAAGACCAAGGAAGAAGGATATTTCCTCCGTTAGCCAGCGTGGGGCAAAAGCTTAGTTCACAGTCTGCATACATGGTTGCAAGCACTCGCTGGAACCCCAGGTCATAAAGTTGGTTCTGGCTCCTGCTCGTTCCACATCCACGCGGCTGTGCAAAGGCATGACCACCTGGGTCGAATCTCAGCCGGAGCCCGAGCTCCGGCCCCAGCCCGAGACTGCCCAGGTGTCCCGCTGTTTCAAGTTCAAAGCACTTTTTTTTTCCACGCCACAAAGTTCATACCTGCTCAAAGGACCCACAAAATGTCGGACACCACGCCTCCTCCGGGAGGGAAGAAAGACCAGAGGAGGAGGAAGAGTAGAAGAAGAAGGAAGAAGAAGAAGAAGAAGAAGAAGAAGAAGAAGAAGAAGAAGAAGAAGAAGAAGAAGAAGAAGAAGAAGAAGAAGAAGAAGAAGAAGAAGAAGAAGAAGAAGAAGAAGAAGAAGAAGAAGAAGAAGGAGAAGGAGAAGGAGAAGGAGAAGGAGAAGGAGAAGGAGAAGGAGAAGGAGAAGGAGGAGGAGGAGGAGGAGGAGGAGGAGGAGGAGGAGGAGGAGGAGGAGGAGGAGGAGGAGGAGGAGGAGAAGGGTGCCTGCCATAGAGGCAGGCGTGGGGTGTTGGTAATGGGAGGGAACCTGGGGACACTGGTGCTGGGAAGTGTACACTGGTGGAGGGATGGGTGTTGGAGCACTGTATGACTGACACCTAATCATGAACAGCTCTGTAATGCTCTATCTCAAGGGATTCAATAAAAAGTTGAAATGAAAGAAAGAGGGGCTGGAGCAATAGCACAGCGGGTAGGGCGTTTGCCTTGCACGCGGCCAACCCGGGTTCGAATCCCAGCATCCCATATGGTCCCCCGAGCACCGCCAGGAGTAATTCCTGAGTGCAAAGCCAGGAGTAACCCCTGAGCATCGCTGGGTGTGACCCAAAAAGCCAAAAAAAAAAAGTGTTTCCTACACCTCAGCTCCTGAGTCTTCGCTTGCTTCTCTCCTTGCTTCTCCCAGGAGAGATCAACCTCTGGCTGAGGTCACGGGTTCTACCTGCAATGGGAGCCAGAGCTTCTCCCATCTCGCCTGGTCCCATAGTCTTAGGAAAGACTTTTAAGACCCAAATAAGAGATAAATAGGCTGCCATCTTGATTTGGATTTCTCTGATAATCAATGATGGCAAACACTTTTTCATTCTTGTGGCCCAAAAAGACAATATAATGTATCTATATAGTACAGTAAGAATTCCCTCACGGCAGAGCCTGGCAAGCTCCCCATGGCATATTCGATATGCCAAAAACAATAACAATAACAGGTCTCACTCCCCTGGCCCTGAAAGAGCCTCCAATCATTGGGAAAGACAAGTAAGGAGAGGCTGCTAAAATCTCAGGGATGAGACGAATGGAGACGTTACTGGTGCCCACTCAAGTAAATCAATGAACAATGGGATGAAAGTGAAGTGAAAGTGGTACTGGACATCTGTCTTCTTCGGATAAGTGTTCATTCATTTCCTCTCCCCATTGGGTGGGGTTGGGGGGGAGGAGGTGTTTGTTTGTTTGGGGGTCACACCTGGTAGTGCTTAGGGTTAACTCCTGGCGGTGCTCAGGGGACCACATGCCATGCAGACCTGGATTGGAGTGTGCGAGGCAAATGCCTTTCACACTATAGTCTGGCACCTTATGTTTTTCATTTATATATAATTTTATATTTTATATAATTTTATATTTAATATATTTTATTATATATTTGTATCACTTATATCACTTGTCATCCCGCTGATCTTTGATTTGCTCGAGGGGGAGCCAGTAACGTCTCCATTTGTCCCTGTCACATGTGAGTGTAGCCCAAAGTTATCTGCTTGCTCCAGGAACCTCAAACCGTTCATTCAGGGTTTTGACGAAGAAGTCTGACCATCTCATTGGTGGGCAGCCAAGTGGTCTTTTGATGTTCCATGGAATCCGTGGACTCCAATTATATTTATATAAAAATATAATTATATATTTATGTATTATATATCTTACATATTATGCTATATTTTATATAATATGTAAATGTAATATACTTATATATTACATTTCTGTTATATTTCTCTTTTTGATAGGGTTTTTGACACTTTGGTTGTTGGTCTTGGTGAGTACTGTGTGTATCTTGGATATTAGCCTTTTATCAGATTGGTTGAGTGCAAACATTTCCTCCCGTTCAGCAGAGTACCTTTTAGTGTGATAGCCTGTGTTTTTATGTCTGAAAATCTGGTAAATCGTGGTTCTTAAAATTTGTAATAATATTAAATTTAAGAAATCAGTTAATATTTTAAAAGGAGAAAATAAACAAGTTGCTGGGAAGTAGTAGGGAAATGTAAGTGGAGATTCTCAAGGACATGGGTTATGCTAAGGGAGGTAACAGCATCAAACGAAGCCATAACTGTGTGTGCCAACAAGTAGTCGGGGTGGGGGTGGCTGGGGGAAAGGAATGTTGGACTGAGGGTGACCTGGCGATGGGGATTCAGAGGCGGGGGATGCAGTGACTTTGAAGATCAACACCAGAAACTAAAGCACCACTGGGTTTTGCTTAAATTACAATTATAGAAAAAACTTTAAAGGAGAGAAAGAGCCATGTAAAGTGAAGGCATCTCTCCTCCCTTCCCCCAAGCCTAGCAAACTCCTGGCAGCCAAGTTCTTTGAAAGAGAGAGACAGTGCATTCAGGTTAGAACCGGCGAGGCTGCATGGAAGAAATGAATTGTAAGGTGACATTTTATTGATAGAATTGGAGAGGGTTGGATGGGAACAGGAGGAGAAGGAGAGTGAAAAAAGAAGGAGAGAGAAGGAGGAAAGAGAAGGAGAGGGGAGAGCAGAAAAGAGAGGAGAGGGGAGAGAGGGGACAAGAGGAGAGGGGAGAGAGAGAGAGAGAGGGCAAGAGTGGAGAGGGAGGAAGAGGAAGAGAGAAGAGAGAGTGGAGAGATGAGAGAAAGGAGAGAGACAAAAGGGGAGAGAAGAGAGGAGAAAAGGAGAAAGAAAAATGAGACAGGAGCGAGAGCACAGTGGGTGGGGCGTTTGCCTTGCACTTGTCTGTCCCAGGTTTGATTCCTCCATCCCTCTCGGAGAGCCCGGCAAGCTACCAAGAGTATGGAGCCCACACGGCAGAGCCTGGCAAGCTCCCCATGGTGTATTCGATATGCCAAAAACAGTGACAACAAGTTTCACAATGGAGACGTTACTGGTGCCCGCTCGAGCAAATCCATAAACAGTGGGATGACAGTGCTACAGTGCTATTAAAAATAGGAAAATAGAGGGGCCGGAGCGATAGCACAGTGGGTAGGGCATTTGCCTTGCACGCGGCCGACCTGGGTTCGATCCCCAGCATCCCATATGGTCCCCCAAGCACTGCCAGGAGCAATTCCTGAGTGCAGAGCCAGAAGTAACCCCTGAGCATTGCTGGGTGTGACCCCCCCAAAAAAATAGGAGAATAGAGAGAGGACACACACAGCACACACAGAGAGACAGAGAAAAAGAAAGAGAGAGAAAGAGAGAGAGACAGAGAGAGAGAGGGGAGAGGGTCATGAAGTACATCCAGCGCCTGGCAGAAGTGCCCACTGCCGCTGTCCAGTGAGATTCAGTCAACATGCCACCCCCCTGGCCCTCTTGAGCTTTTCCCAGTCCCTGTTTACACGCAGAGAGGTTTGGAAGAAGAAAAGCGGTCCAGGACTCGTTCCATCCTAAACAGAAAATGTGAGGAAGGGAGGTTCTTAAGAGAGTAGCTCTGGTCAGGTTGGGCCTCTGTCGGTTTAAAAAAAAAAAAAAGGTAGACCAGTTGGCTGGTCACTCCTTGGCTGCCGTAAGACGGGATGAACAGGGAACTCCCCTGGACTCCAGCCTGCCCGGCCCAGGCCGGGGTGAACTCTCCAACCTGGTGGCCGAGAAGCTTCATTGCAGACATGATTCAGGTCCCACACCCAGCCCCGGTGTCGGCCAAGACTCTTCTGCCGCCACTTCAGCCTTGTGTGCTCTTGGCTCTAGCCAATGATGCTCTTAAGACCTGAGGAGAGTGAGAGATGGAAGAGAGAGAGAAAGAGAGAGAGAGACAGAGACAGAGACAGAGACAGAGAGGCAGAGACAGAGAGAGACAAAGAGACGAGAGACTTGTAGGAGTCTTTTCATTCTAGGGTCCTGGTTGCTGGAATTTGAAAATCTGGCTGCCAACGCTTCTTCCAGGCCTCCTGTTGGCACCAATGTTATAACAAGGACCCACCTCTGCCTCTCACCCACCCCCTTTGGAAGTCAAATATGGATAAACTCCTTCTGGCAGCTCTTTGCCCTGAAACAGCAAACAAGGAAAAGAGGGACAACTACCCTGAGTTTGCAGAAAGGAATGTTCTCTCTCCTAGCAAGTATTCTTTCGTGATGTTATTGGAGTAAGTGGCCCCTTTCCTCCCCGGCACGGGGGTCCTGAGAGCGTTCCCCTCTGTCTGGAGAGGGGAATCGGGTCTGAAGCCCTCACTGAGATTCAAAACCAAACCAAAACCAGACCAGTCCAAGGGAGTTTAATTAAACGCATGAGTCAGGGCGGAGAGAGGCCAGGGTAAATAAGCTCTCTCAGGCGTGGCTCTGGGCACAGGCTCTGCCTACCTCCACCCTGGGGGCTTTCTCTCTGCACTCCGGAGGGGGGCTTGTCACTCCGCTCTTTCCTGTGGAGAGAGCATGAGAGCCCAGAGGCGGCTCTCTGCTCCCTCTCTCTGACACACCAGGTGAGTCTCCTTGCTTCCTCTCTCTGAACCCCCCCTTGCTTCCCACGACGGGGGTCAAAGGAAGGAGAGGAAAGAACCTTGGGGCTGGAGCGATAGCACAGCGGGGAGGGTGTTTGCCTTGCACACGGCCAGCCTGGGTTCGAATCCCAGCATCCCATAGGGTCCCTTGAGTACCGCCAGGGGTAATTCCTGAGTGCAGAGCAGGAGTAGTAACCCCTGTGTATTGCCGGGTGTGACCCAAAAAGGAAAAAAAAAAAAAGGAAAAGAACCCTGTGCAAAAAAAAAAAAAAAAACCTGAGAACAGGGGCTGGAGCGATAGTACAGCAGGCAGATAGCGCATTTGCCTTGCACGCGGCTCACTTGGGTTCAATTCCTGACATCCCATATGGTCCCCTGAGCACTGCCAGAAGTAAATCCCGAGCACAGTGCCAGGCGTGTGCTAGGGAACACACCCCTGAGCACTGATGGGTGTGTCCCCCAACAAAGAACAAACAACCCCCCGCCAAGTCCCCAAACAAAACAAACCAGCCCCACCCACAAAAAAAAAAAAAAAACCCTGGAAACAGTTTATGTTGGCAAGGATGTGGTGTAAAAGGAACTTACTCTCACTTACTCACGGCTGGTGGAAATGTCTGGTTCAACCCCTGTGGCAAATAGTAGGGCAACTCCTCAGAGAACCAAAATTAGGGTGATGGAAGCGCCCAGCAATTCTATCTCTTGGTGTCTATCCCCAGGATACAAAAATGTTCATTGCAAAAGACATATGCGCACCATTATTCATTGCAGCGCTCGGCACAGTACGGGATCACCCTAGGCGCCCAGCAACTGATGATTGGATAGTGCAAGTGTGGCGTATGGACACTTGGAGTACTATGCAGCCGCCAAGGGAGGATGGAATCAGGCAACTTGCTACAACCTGGATGGAACTGGAGACTATCATGTTAATCTCGTTAAGTAAAGGGAGTCAGAAGGACACATACCAGATGACCCCACGTATCTGCCACACGTAGAAGAATGACAGGGAGAGGGAATGTATGGTCCTAAAGAGGGGGTGCTCAGGCTACAGTTGACTCTTGGGCATAGAAAGGAGAAGGGCACAGAAGGAAAGAAACTGAGGAGGGTAAGAAGAGAGAGTTGGGGGGCTGGAGTGATAGCACAGCGGGGAGGCGTTTGCCTTGCAGGTGGCCAACCCAGATTTGATTCCCAGCATCCCATAGGGTCCCCTGAGCACCGCCAGGAGTAATTCCTGAGTGCAGAGCCAGGAGGAACTCCTGTGCATCACCAGGTGTGACCCAAAAAGAAAAAAAAAAGAAGGAGAGAGAGTTGGGAGGAAACAGGAGTAAGGTGCAGGAACCTCAAGCACAGGCTCACGTAGAGATGAGGTATGTGTATATATTTAAACTACAGAGTAAAACGATCATACAAGTATCCCATTGCTCATCGATTTGTTCGAGTGGGCACCAGTAACGTCTCTCACTGAGACACTTATTGTTACTGTTTTTGGCATATCCAATATGCACGGGTAGTTTTCCAGGCTCTGCGGTGCGGGCTCCATACTCTCAGTAGCTTGCCAGGCTCTCCAAGAGGGGCGGAGGAATCGAACACAGGTCAGCCGCGTGAAAGGTGAACGCCCAACTGCTGTGCTATTGCTCCAGCCCCATAAAAGTATAAAATCCAAATTACAACAATCAACTTTTAAAATGTGCTGATAAAGAAGGCAGCCTGAGGGTTAGGAGGGAATCTGGGTGGAAGGAAATAGTGATGGGATTGAAGTCAGAACATTGTGCACCTGAAACCCAAATATGGGGAACTATGAAGACCACAGCACCTTCATATCTAAAAGGAAAATGACCCTGGGGGTCGGAGTGATAATACAGTGGTTTGGGCTTGTTTACCGTCGACCCAGGTTCAATTCCCGGCATCCCAAATGGTCCCCGGAGCACCGCCAGGGGTAATTTCTGAGTACAGAGCCAAGAGTAACCCCTGAACATTGCCAGGTATGACCCAGAAAGAAATTTAAAAAAAAGGACCCTGGGGGTTCCGGTTTTGTATTTGCCTTCCGAGACTTCGTAGCTGCTGGCTAGATGACCTAGATGCATCCTCTTCTACAGAAGCCCTGGTGCTTCTTTTTTTGAATTCCTATTTTTAGTTTATTTTACCTTTTTTACATGACTTCATTTTAATTTTTTCTCCCTTGATAGTTTCGGTTTGTTTGGGGGCCAGGCCCTGCCCTGTTCCTTAGTATTGGAACTACCGACTCAGCGCTCTGGTATCGCTTCTGGTGGATCCAGGGACCTTCGGGCTTTGGGGAGGTGGGGATGGAACTCGGGGTCAGCTGCACTCCCTGCTGTGCTATCACTCAGCCCTCTCTGGGCACACAATGCTATTACTAATAGCGTTTCAGGCACACAGCACACAGGTTCTCAACACCCCCCCCCCCGCCCCTGCAGTGTTGGCATCCACCTACCAATATCTCAAAGTCCCTTTCCACCCACACACTCTTCCCGATCTGCTTCCTTTTTTTATTTTTTATTTTTTACTGAATGGGGTTATCCTTTTCCTTCCTTCCCCCAACACTTTCCCTCCTACCTTTCACGGGTCCTCCTCCTCTTCCTGGAATTTTGAACGATCCTGAAGGGAAAGCAGGACCACAGTCCTCTGGAGGGTATTCAGGGTGGAATTGTCCTGTAAGGACCAGATCGATACCTTTTATTTCATTTTTTTTTGGGGGGGTCACACCTGGCATTGCACAGGGGTTACTCCTGGCTCTGTACTCAGGAATTACTCCTGGTGGTGCTCAGGGGACCCTATGGGATGCTGGGAATTGAACCTGGGTCAGCTGCGTGCAAGGCAAATGCCCTCCCCGCTGTGCTATCGCTCCAGCCCCAGATCAATACTTTTTAAATTTAATTTTGTTTTGGTTTGGGGGCCAGACTCAGAGATGCTCAGAGCTGAGTTTGGATTTTATATTTGAGATGTTCTGCACTCAGGAATTATTCCTGGCAGTGCTTGGGGGACCATATGGGATGCTGGGGATCAAACCCGGTTTGGTGGCATGCAAGGCAAGGTGGCATGCAATACCTGCTTCACTCTTGCTCTGGTCGCCAGGTCAATACTTCTTGCTGAATGAGAGGGAGGTACCCTGGACCTAGGAAGATGCTCGATCGTCATCATTTATTGAACATCACTGATGTGCTGGGCACTGGGGGCTGTGCATGTACCACTTATCATCCTCCAAACAACCTGACCAAAGAGGTGTCATCATCCACACCTTCCGGAGAAGTAAGCGAAGGCTCTCAGAGATGGATTTCCTCTGTCCACAACCACATACCTGATAAGGGCTTGAGGGAGGACTGTGCTTGAGTCTCCAACAATGACCCAGAACAGAAGCAAACACAGACGTTTAATGACGGAGACCATGAACTGGAATCATTTGTGTGAAAACACAGCTTTCTCTCCGTCTCGGAAGCATTGAAGAAACATCGCTACTAAACACTTTCTTCTCCTGGCACGTTGATAGGGGATGTCCCTGTTCATTGGATTTCCCCCTGGCAGGATTTTAGCTGGGTTCATTTCATGAACCTCTGGAGGGCATTCAGGGTGGGAATTGTCCTGTAAGGACAAGATCAATACTATTTTTTCCTTTTTTTTTTTTTTTTTTTGCTTTTTGAGTCACACCCAGCATTGCACAGGGGTTACTCCTGGCTCATGCACTCAGGAATTACTCCTGGCGGTGCTCAGGGGACCCTATGGGATGCTGGGAATTTAGGGACAGTGCATAAGGACAGTGCATTTAGTCACCAGGAAGAGGAGTGAATGAAGAAACGCTGAGGATGTGTCTCTCTTTTCTGAACACACTAACCTTAGCACCTCGAATGAGGACCACCACCATAGAGGTCTGGATCGGGCTGTCACCGTCAAGCTAGTCCTTGGGTCTCCATGATGTTCCAGAATGGGAGACGCTCCGTTCTGATGACCAAACGGGAGAAAGGCCAGACTGGGGGCAGATTGGATGCAGCCTCATTCAGCATTACTCCCGGTTATTTGATAATGACAGAACTTTACTAGGAGACATTTCCATCAACGTATCATGCCTTATGGGTGACAGCTGCTCTCACCGCTCCATCGTGGGCCAGTCCAAGGCTTGGTTGGCTGTGTGCTAGGCAAGCACGCTGCCTGCTGTGCTATTGCTCTAGCCACTAGTCTACATTTTTCTAAAATGAGTCCAGTGTCTGGGGCTGGAGCGATAGCACAGCGGGGAGGGCGTATGCCTTGCATGCGACCGAACTGAGTTCGATTCCCAGCATCCCATATGGTCCCCTGAGCACTGCCAGGGGTGATTCCTGAGTGCAGAGCCA
This sequence comes from Sorex araneus, assembly GCF_027595985.1. Taxonomy (NCBI): domain Eukaryota; kingdom Metazoa; phylum Chordata; class Mammalia; order Eulipotyphla; family Soricidae; genus Sorex; species Sorex araneus. Next base: position 86,384,607 of record NC_073307.1, read on the forward strand.
GGAGTAACCCTTGTGCACCGCCAAGTGTGACCCAAAAAGCAAAAAAAAAAAGCAAAAAAAAAAACGAGTCCAGTGTCACTATTCCCTAACCTTGTTTTGCCAACTTCTTCAGGTGAACCCTGTTGTTTCTCATTGTGACGACTATTTTAAGGTTTCCCAAAGGTGACTTTGCAACATTTCTTCCCATATTATGCCCAGGACCTGGCCCCAATTAGTTCCCTGCTTCTCTCTCATTCCCCCCAGAGCCGTCTTCATTAAGGTTGTAATTAGGCCAACATCAATGAACTGTAAATGCATTTCTATAAAATCATCGCACATCTCAGCAGAAGCAATTACGAAGCAGCTGAGATATAATGGCAGAAGCACTGATTTTAGTCAAGATCTGGCTGTGATCCCCAGGTTCACCGTTTAATAGCCATTTGACCTTGAGAAGTCACTCACGTTCTCGGAGTCCCAGTTGCACAATCTGTAGACCAGACAACATATCTGTCAGGCCAGGATAATGGCTATAACCAAAGTTTTAGTATCTTGAACTCTTTTAAAATTGTTTCTTGGGTCATACCCTAGCTCTGAGGCCACATTCACTAGTTGTACTGAGGGGGTGGGGGGTCCTGTGAGGCCAGGAATAGAACTTAGGGGGTTCACGGTAGGGCAAGCACTTCAACCCTTTGAACCATCTCCCTGGACCAAATTTCAAATTTTATGAAACAATCGGGTCTGCCTTATTGTTTCTGGGTGTTTCCCAGATAGCATAGTTCTCCTCTACCTTCTGACTAGGGACTATGTATTTTCTTTTGGGGTTGGTCACACCTGGTGATGTGCAGGGATTACTCCTAGCTCTGCACTCAGGAATGACTCCTGGCAGTGCTCGGGAGACCCTATGGGATGCTGGGAATCGAACCAGGGTCAGCTGCGTGCAAGGCAAACGCCCTCCCCACTGTGCTATTGCTCCAGTCCTGGGACTATGCCTTAATGTCTCCCTCAAGCCCTATAGCCTGCTGTCCCCAGAGCACCCACTCACACACATACACATCATTCAAAGCTTTGGGGAACTTTGTCCCTTCTCTTTCCCTCTGAAACTTAGCACTCTCTGGGGCCGGCCTGAGACAGACTGGCCTGAGAGCTGTAGTGTGGCCAGTGTCACCAGCTCTCAGAGGAGCTGACCCGTTGTGTTCTCTGGAGTCTATGGGACCAAAGCAGAAGGTTAGGAGCACTTTTCTCTGAGAAGGGCCCCGGCTCCTTACTGGACAGTACTGGCCAGTGACGACTGCTCCCAAGAGTCCTCCTGGCAGCCTCCCGGCTCTTCATCCTCACCCCACGCCCCAGTGACATTGCGCCACCATTTTCTCACATGCAATGTATGTTCATTGTATGTTCCTGCATGCTCACTGTTCTCCCTCTGGAATACGTAAGAGTTTCCTAAACAGTTACTAGAATATGTCTGCACTCCGGGCCGCTTTCCGCATGCTTGGGCAAAGTCCCATGGAACCCAGATAATGCAGAACTTTGTGATCTTGGACCCTGGGACCTGGGAGCAGAGATCCTCTGCCTGCTTCCCCCAGTGGCCGGCGACCCGGGGGTCTCACCCATAACCACCTCCTGCTGGCGCCAGATAATCTCCCCATCGGCCACTCTCCAGAACTCACGGCTGCTTCTCTGGAAGGGACATAACATGAGGCCCCCATGACCATGCCACCGGACTCCACACCAGGCTGTTTCCACTCAGGGCGGCCCAGAGGGGGGCAGGTGAGAGCCCTCCCTGCCCCAAGGGACCCAGCCCCGGCAGCCGACCTCCACAACCCAACCAGGTCATGTTCCAGGCTGCTTTCCACACGTTCGGGCCGAGCCTCATGCATGAGTGAACATATTCCTGGGCACATCATCATAAAGGGAAATACATATATGTATATATACAAATATATATTTATTATATATATAAATAAATATATATAAATAAAAAGGGTCAAGTCTTCCCCACTTTCCAAGGAGGCATATATATATATATATATATATATATATATATATATATATATATGTTTGAGATGATATACCTCTTAGAGAGCCCAGCAAGCTACCAAGAGTATCCCGCCTGCACGGAAGAGCCTGGCAAGCAAGCTCCCTGTGGCGTATCCGGTATGCCAAATACAGTAACAATAACAGGTCTCATTCCCCTGTCCCTGAAAGAGCCTCCAATCGTTGGGAAAGATGAGTAAGGAGAGGCTGCTAAAATCTCAGCGCTGGGATGAATAGAGACGTTACTGGTGCCCACTCGAGTAAACCAATGAACAATGGGATGACAGTGATACAGTGATACAGTGATGTCTGCTCTCTGAGCTGTGACTGACCCCCTTCCCCGCCCCCCCTCCCTTCTCTCTTTTTCTCTTTCTTGGGCATAGATCCAGACCCACTACTCCCTCTCTTTGAAGCTTTCTCCAGATCGTGCTGGTAAACATCTTTCCCAACTGCAGTCGGTTCCTCGTCAATAAAGCATCTCTCTCCTATGCATCTGTCCCCGTGCTCTCTCTAGGGGGAAAGGCCAGAAGATGGGAGAGGAGAGAGTGTGCTCAAGTCTTTCCTGTGCCTTCCAGATTCAGGCCCAGAATTGAGCCACACTCTCTTTCTTCCCATTCCATCGGGCACAGGCTGGTCATATGACAGCACGCCGTTCATCGCAAGGGAAGCGAGGAAATGGAGTTTGGATGGCACCGGAGTGGTTGAAAGGGTCAAGTCTCCCCGACTTTCCAAGGAGGATAAAATTTGACCCTAGAATGGAACGAGGTAAGTGTCATTGCTGGACTGGAACAATAGCACAGCAGGGAGGGCGTTTGCCTTGCACACGGCCGATCCGGGTTCGATTCCTCCGTCCCTCTCAGAGAGCCCGGCAAGCTACCGAGAGGATCCTGCCCGCACGGCAGAGCCTGGCAAGCTCCCCGTGGCGTATTGGATATGCCAAACACAGTAACAACAAGTCTCACCATGGAGATGTTACTGGTGCCCGCTCGAGCAAATCGATGAGCAACAGTGCGACAGTGCGACAGTGCCAGTGTCATAGCTGAGGGTTGTGCCTAGGAGGGGAGGCGGGGTCCAGCTTGCAAAGAGAGCCTCAGAGAGCAGCGGCAAATGTTTCAGGGAGGAAACGACACTGTGGGCCCTGATGTCCTTAATGTCTTCTCTCAGGGCGCATCAGGAAACAATATTCAGCACGAAATGGTCCATTAGTATCCGTTTAAAAAATATCTCGACAGAAAATAGTCCATTAGCCTCACCACCCTCAGGAAAGATCCTCCAGCTAGCTGAGGGCGCGCTTCCTGGCTCCCCACGCCAGCCCTGCCCTCCCCTGCTCTGCAGACTCTTTTCTAACTAATTGCATCCCCCTCCCCTCTCCCCCCCACCCCCAACCATCTTTAGCTCACACACACTCATTCCCCTCAGTGAGCTGGTCAGGGCAGTGAATGGGGAAGGGGAGTGAATTCCTCCCCCCATTCTTTATCCTCTTTATTTTAAAATTTATTTATTTATTTATTTATTTATTTGGGCTGGAGCAATAGCACAGCGGTAGGGCATTCGCCTGTCACGGGGCCGACCCGTGTTTGATTCCTCCGTCCCTCTCTGAGAGCCCGGCAAGCTCCCAAGAGGAATCCACCCGCATGGCAGAGCCTGGCAAGCTACCCGTGGCGTATTGAATATTCCAAAACAGTAACAAATAAGTCTCACAATGAGAGATGTTACTGGTGCCCGCTCGAACAAATCGATGAGCAACGGGATGACAGTGACAGTGACAGTGATTTATTTATTTATTTATTTATTTATTTATTGCTTTTTGGTCACACCTGACAATGCACAGGGGTTCCTCCTGGCTCTGCACTCAGGAATGACTCCTGGTGGTGCTCAGGGGACCTATGGGATGCTGGGAATCGAACCTGGGTCGTCCGCAGGCAAGGCAAACGCCCTCCCCACTGTGCTATCGCTCCAGCCCCTTAAATTTTATTTGTTGTTGAAAACGCCATGATTTACACAATCTTTCATTACACAGTCATCTTTCCTCGAATTTAGGGTTCCCACACCACCAGTGTTTCCTTCCCTCACCAATGCCCCTATTCTTCCTTCCATCCCCCGCCTGCCCCCTTGGGCTTGTAACAAAGTGACTTTATGTTACTTGTTTCAACAAAACTGGCAAATGGCAAATATGGGGCTGGAGCGATGGCACAGCAGGGAGGGTGTTTGTCTTGCACACCGCCAATCTGGGTTTGATTCCCAGCATCCCATAGGGTCCCCTGAGCACCGCCAGGAATAATTCCTGAGTGTGGAGCCAGGAGTAACCCCTGAGCATCGCCGGATGTGACCCAAGAAAAAAAGCAAAAAAAAAAAAAAAAACCAGCAAGTAGCAAGTAGAGTGATCAGAAAATAAATCAGTAAGAGCCACATTGTGACTGTTATATGATCTTAACCTATGTAATTAAGGAAAAGAAAACCCATTTATACAACACAATTAAATGCTTGTTCTCATTTACATGAGTAAGTTCTCAACTCTCGAGTCTCAAATATATTGCATTAAATTTTATTTTATATTTGAGTCTCATTATGGTAATGATCATCCCTTGGGGGTGGGGGAAATTAAATCAGACTAGATAATTGAGAGGAAAGAATAAGGCAAAATAGGGGTCATCTAGAGATTATCCTCTTAACCCATGTGTGAGTTGTGATTCTTGCATGGGTTTGAGAGTGGCCATGAAAAATTTGTTTTAAAATTAACTTGGGGGGCCGGAGAGATAGTATAGCGGATAGGGCATTTGCCTTGGACACAACCGGCCCGGGTTCGATTCCCAACATCCCATAGGGTCCTCCGAGCACCGCCAGGAGTAATTCCTGAGTGTAGAACCAGGAGTAACCCCTGAGCATTGCTGGTGGTGGCCCCCAAAGAAAAAAAAAGTGTACATAAAATAAATTTGATATCTTTGTTTTGTTTAGGGGCCACACTCAGCAGTGCTGACTCCTGGCTCTGTGCTTCAGGGAGCACTCTGGACAGGCTCAGGGAGGACCCTACGGGATGCTGAGTGTTGAACCAGGGTCTACCTTTGCAAGGCACGTGCCCTACCCACTGTACTATCACGCCGGCCCTAAATCTGATTTCTTTTAAATCAGTGAATGTTTGACTGAATAGAACTGGGGTCGCCTAAAAAAATGTCTTGGGTGGAAAAAAAAAGGGTTGTGAGTGGAGAACATTAAAGCACCCCTAATCTAAAGGGAAATCAGGAGGAATTTGGTCTGAGGAACAAACCCACAGTCATTCTAACTCGAACGCAATTGAGTATGCAAATCAGGAAGGCTGAGCACAGAGGGACTGTTCTTATAAACGCTTCTTAATGAAGTAAAGCTTAGTTTGCCTTCAAGGTTTGGGCTCTTGGGCCTTTACAATCCACTTGGAATTAGTTCCCTACCCACCTCCCCCCTTTCCGCACCCCCCACCTCGGGCCTGAGCATGGAAACTTAATTAGCGATGGAAGACATTTCACCTCCCTTCCTGCAAATTCCAGGACAAAGACTCATTGAAACCAGCTTTTGATTTTCTTTTGAAAGATGTAACCAGAAGATGATTTCTCCTTCCTCTCACCAGTTCAAGGCCTAGCTGGGGAGGAAGATTAAAAAAAAAAAAAAAAAAAAAGAAAAAACAGCAATAAGAAACTATTTACTGACATGACTGCTTTTAGAGCTATCCCGGGGGACAGCTCCATCTCCATTAGGGGGTAGAGTCCTGGAGAGCTACTGCAGGTCCCGGGAATGAGCTCCAGGAACTGCACCAAGTTGGGGAGGGGGGCGGGGTTGGCAGGAGGGCGTTTCTCATGGAGACTGAAAACAACGTCCTTCCTGGCGTCTGACTACGCAGAGCCACCTGGTGCCACCCAGGGCTAAGGGGGCGGAGTTCAGGGCGTAAAGAATAGGGGTCATTTGAAAGAAAAGACAGGCGGAATTAAAGTACAGTAATGATTGCGGCTCAGGACTCAGCTTTTATCCTGCCCTGAGCTATTCTTGCTCTGCCGGAGGGAGGGAGGGAGAGAGGGAGGAAGGGAGAGCTAGAGGCTTCTTCTGGTTTAGAAAACACAAAAATGCGCATTGACTTCTCCCAGGAACTAAAAACAAGTTGGAGAAGAAGTAGGTTGTTGTCATTTTATTTTATTTTTTCGTGGGGCGGGGGGGGGGGGGTCTCTCCTGAGCAGTACCAGGAATTGGTGCCCATCATGCCAAGACAGGTTCCTGCCCACTGAGATATCACTCCAGCCCTAGAAAGCGGGATGGGTTGAAGACATCTGCGGGTGAGTGTAGACAACTTAGGACTCAGGATTCCAGTTCTAGAACTTTAGAGGCTTTTTTTTTTTTTTTTTGGTTTTTTGTGTTTTCAGGAGAGGGGTAAGGGCCACGATGAGATTTTTGTTGCCCTTCGAAGAAATTGATGACAGCATTTCCCTCTGGCTATTAAAATAATATCTTTTTTTTTTTTTTTGCTTTTTGGGTCACACCCGGTGATGCACAGGGGTCACTCCTGGCTCTGCACTCAGGAATTACTCCTGGCAGTGCTCAGAGGACCATATGGGATGCTGGGAATCGAACCCAGGTCGGTCGCATGCAAGGCAAACACCCTCCCCGCTGTGCTATTGCTCCAGCCCCCAAATAATCTCTTATTATTCTTGCGCAAATGTGGTTTACCTTGGTGTTGATGTTTATGTTTTTGGTATACAAAGTTATGACACCTCCATCACCACCCAATAGTCCCCACGACCTGCCACCGTTGTCCTTACATCACTGGGGTAGTCTACCCCATCCTGTCCTGGTCTATTGTCAGAGTTTCCATTCACACCACCCATGCCCTTTCTGTGGACCTTTATATACCCCATATGAGAAAGAGCTTCTGGCCTTTGTCTGTCCCCTGACAGTCTTTGCTTGACAGGACCCCCTCTCATTCCTTGTGAGGTGTGATGAAAGGAGTTCATCTTTTCTCATAGCCAAGTTGTGTTCCATTGCGTATACATGCCCACCACTTCCTCATCCATCCATCCATCCATCCATCCTTCCTTCCATCCATCCATCCATCCATCCATCCATCCATCCATCCATCCATCCATCCATCCTTCCATCCATCCATCCATCCATCCATCCATCCTTCCATCCATCCATCCATCCATCCATCCATCCATCCATCCATCCATCCATCCATCCGTCCGTCCTCATGCACCAGAGTGGCTTCCAGCTGGTGGCTATCGTAAATAACGCTTCAGTAAATGCAGCTGTGCATCTATCTCCTTGAATCAATGTTTCTGTGCTCTTGGAACAGTTGCCAAGGAGTGGAATCACTGGGTCAGTATAGGAGTTGCCTTTTTTAATTATTGGAGAAGTCTCCAGACTGTTTTTCACAGAGATCTGAACCAGACATGAGTCCCGTTGCAGCAACAGTGAATAGGGTGAAGTAACCTTTCCCACCAGATCCCTGTCACCTCTTGTTGCTTCTGGTCTAATAAATATAATCCATTTTCACTGGTGTGATTCCATCGCTCTCCTTGTGGCTTCCCTGATGAGCAGTGATGGTGAGCATTCGCCCCTTCTTTTCTGAGAAGATGTCTTTGTATCTTTTGCTTCTCTTTGTGGGAACCTCCCCCAAGACAAGGTGCTGATAACGGTGTCTGTAAAACAAAGCAAAGGAATCGGGATAAGCAGTGCTTTAATCTCTCTGGGACTCTGAGAGCAGAGAGAATTGGAAGAATCCTACAGGTCAAACACCACTGTGTCTGACACAGTATAGCAACAACCCTGTGCCAAAAGTTACCTGAGAAGGTGATAAACAGTTTCACCAAGGAGATGATGAGAAATTTGAGGAGACATCTCAGGAAGTGAGGGAGTTGTCATCACACCAAGGAAACTTGTGTATTTCCAAGAGTAGTAGAGATAAGAACCATCTTTACTACAAGGAGGTCTGCCCCACTGCTTGGAAACTGGCCTCACATTCTGGGGGAAAAGGCAGCTGAGATAGAGAACGGAACACCAAGTAGAGGATGTTGGGAGGACCCAGTTGGGTTGAAAGCGGTGTGCTGAAAGTAGACTATAGACCGAACATGAAGGCCATTCTATACCCCTATTGCAAACTACAACATCCAAAAGGAGAGAGAACGAAAGGGAATGCCCTGCCGCAGAGGCAGGGTGGGGTGGTGGGGGTTGGGGTGGTGGTGGTGGGAGGGAAGCTAGGAACATTGGTGGAGGAGAATAGGCACTGGTGGAGAGATATAAACGAAATGCAAGCATGAAAGTTCATAAGCTTGTAACTGTACCTCGTGGTGATTCACTAATAAAAATTAAAAAATTAAATTAAATTAAAAAAGAAACTTGGGTGTTTCATGGGAGAGTATCCCATTATGCCCCAGTAGCCCCGGTGCCACTACGGCCGTAATGTCACCACCCCCAGCCTGCTGATCTGCACGTCATTCCAATAAGGCTTTTAAGACTTGGGCCCTCACTTTATTTTTTCTTTTTGGGTCACACCTGGCGATGCACAGGGGTTACTCCTGGCTCATGCACTCAGAAATTACTCCTGGCGGTGCTCAGGGAACCATATGGGATGCTGGGAATCAAACCCGGGTCAGAGGCAGATGACCTACCTGCTGTGCTATCGCTCCAGCCCCATGACCCTCATTTTTAAAATAGGGATAAAATCAAGTACTTTATCTGCTGCTGGGGAAGGGGGGTGGGGGTCATGGGTTTCCTTAAGGCCAACTTATGGGGCTCTGTGAAGGTCCTCAAACATCTGCAGAAACATTAGGGTTCAGTTAGACGGTTTCATTGTACAGGATGGCGTCCCAGTGATGGGAAACGGGGATGATAAGGAAGTGGGACAACTGAAGGGGAAAAAGACGGTCGTAAATACTTTTGTTGTTGTTGTATTGTTTGGGGGGCCACACCCAGCAGTGCTCAGGGCTTACTCCTCACTCTGCTCTCAGAGGTCACTCCTGGCAGAGCTCAGGGGCCAAACAGGGGTGTCAGAGGTCGATGCTGGGTTGGCCACATGCAAGGTAAGCGCCCTACCCATTGGACTATCTCTCTGGCCCTGGAGATGAGGTTTGAAGCCAGTGTAGAGCTTAGCGCTCTTGCTTTCAGAGTGGTGGAGTTCGTGCTTTGGATAATTTATACCATCCCTCCACAGGCTGTAGCTACCAAATTTTGGAATGTGTCTGCCAAGGTGGTAGGTGGATGTGTGGTGAGGGGGTTGGGGTTGGAGGTAAAAGTGAATGTGGATGGAGATACTGCTAGAGGAAATTTTGACACAGGTGGTGGGACTGGTGTTGAAACATCGTATGCTTAAAGCTCAACTATCCACACATTTGTGAATCATGCTTCTTTAATTAAATTTTTAAACATTTTAAAAGGGGGGCCAGGGCGATGGTTCCGCAGGTAGGGAGCTTGCTTTGCACTCAGTGGGCCTGAGTTTGATCCCCAGCACCCCATATGGTCCCCTGAGATCATCAGGAGTGATCCCTGAGTCCAGAGCTAGGAGTAAGCCCTGAGCATGGACAGGTGTGGCTTCAAACAAACAAACAAAAAGCAAACATACAAAGCCAGTGTATTGCCTTATCTCCCAAAGGGAATTTGTGTACCTGACCAATTAGGTTTTGGTAGATTGTACGAGGGCAAGGTGGTAAAAGGAAGAGAAAGAATGGAGAAAACAGGGCCCTAGTGATAAATAAATCACTGTATCTCTGTATCATTATCGTCCCATTGCTCATCGATTTGCTCTAGCGGGCACCAGAAACGTCTTCATTGTGAGTCTTGCTACTGGTTTTGGCATATTGAATACACCATGGTGAGCTTGCCAGGCTCTGCCGTGCGGGCGGGATCCTCTCGGTAGCTTGCCAGACTCTCCGAGAAGGATGGAGGAATTGAACCCGGGTTGTCCATGTGAAAGGCATTCTCCCTACCCACTGTGCTATTAATCGATCGATCAATCAATCAATCATCATCATCCCTTTCATCGTTGATTTTCTCAAGTGGTCTCAGTAATGTCTCCATTCGTCCTAGCCCTGAAATTTTATGCTTTTTGGGTCACACCCGGTGATACACAGGGGTCACTCCTGGCTCTGCATTCAGGAATTACCCCTGGCGGTTTTCAGGGGACCCTATGGGATGCTGGGAATCAAACTTGGGTCGGCCGTGTGCAAGGCAAATGCCCTACCCTCTGTGCTATCTCTCCAGCCCCATAGCCCTGAGATTTTAAAAGCCTCTCGTTACTCGTCCTTCCCAATGGTGCCGCACTGGAGGCTCTTTCAGGGTCAGGGGAATGAGACCCATCATTGTTACTGGTTAATAGAATGAGAAGAAGAATGGAGTTCTTCTAGAGTTATAGATACTTCTGACAAAATCTAATTCCTAACGTTTCGGCAAGAGAAGGGGACGGGGGAAGGAATTATAGTGATTAAGTACCTATGACACATTTCCTCATATTAATTTGGGAAGAAGAGAAATTTTGACTTTATTCAGATTTCCTTAGCCCCTCTTTTTTTAGGGGGGAGGTCACACACCTGGTGGTGCTCAGGGCTCCCGATTCTGTGCTCAGGGCTCACTCCTGACAGGCTTAGGGGACCACATTGGGTGCCAGATAGAACCCTGTTTGGATGCATGCAAGGTCAGAGCGATAGCACAGCGGGGAGGGCATTTGCCTTGCACATGGCTGACCCGGGTTTGATTCCCAGCATGCCATATGGTCCCCCAAGCACTGCCAGGACTAATTCCTGAGTGCATGAACCAGGAGTAACGGCAATGCATCACTGGGTGGGACCCAAAAAGCAAAAAAAAAAAAAAAGAGAGAGAGAGAGAGACAGGATTTCTACCTGCTGTGCTATCACTCCAGCCACCCCCTCTCTTTTTGATTAAATTATTTTGTTTGTTTTTTAGGGGTGGGGAAACACCTATCAGTGCTTGGGAGCTTGTCCTGGCAGTGCATAGGGTGACCACGCAGTGCTGGGAATCGAACCCAGGTCCTCACACATGCAAAGTCCGTACTTTGACACTGAGCTATGTGCTTGGTCCCTTTCACTTTTCTGGTTTATTTTTTTATATATTTGTCTGTTTTGGAACACACCTAGTGATGTGCAACAGTCACTCCTATCTCTGTACTGAGGAATCACTCCTGATGCTATTTAGGTGTTGGGGGTCCACATGGTGTATAGGATCAAACTCAAATCAGCTGTATGCCAAGAGAGAACCTTACCTGCTATACTATCTCTCCACCTCACCCCACCCCTGTGCCTTTTTCTTTTAAAAAGAATTTATTTTCATTACTTCACAATTTCGGACTGGAGCGATAGCACAGCAGGAAGAGTGTTTGCCTTGCATGCAGTCAACCCAGGTTCGATTCCTCCAACCCTCTCAGAGAGCCTGGAAAGCTACCGAGAGTATCCCGCCTGCATGGCAGAGCCTGGCAAGCTACCCGTGACATATTCGATATGCCAAAAACAGTAACAAGTCTCACAATGGAGATGTTATTGGTGCCCACTCGAGCAAATCGATGAGCAATGGGACGACAGTGCTACAGTGCTACTTCACAATTTCAGGATTAGGGGAATGAGGACCGCCATTGTTACTGGTTTTGGAATATCAGTATGCCACAGGGAGCCTACCAGGCTCTGAAAGAGCCCACAGTACGCCATTGGGCTACACTAGCACGTGACAGGAACAAATGGAGACGTTACTGGCACCCGCTAGAGCAAATCGATGAACAACGGGATGACAGTGATACAGTGAAATGGATACTTCACAATACTATGAAACTGTTAACTCTACAGGGCTAAAGTCGACACCTCTGTCTGTGTCTCAGGCTCATTTCTCCCATCATTAAAGTTCTAGAACCATCCCACCACCGAAAATTCCTCTACCCATTTTTCTCACCTACCCACCCCTTTCTCTCCAGAAATCGCCCTAGGTTTCCCTCAAGTCTAGGAATAAGATTTATCGTTTTATTGCTATTGTCTTCGCTTTACTTGTTTATATTTTACATATCTGTGAAACCATCTGGCAAGCGTCTTTCACTTCCTTGTTTACTTCACTTAGCATAATTACCTCAACTTCTAGCCATTTTGCCCCAAGTGGCACATTTTCATTTTTTAATGGCTCAGTAGTATTCTACTGAGAATATAGACAACTATTTCTCTATCGAGCCATCTGCCGATGGGTATTTAGATGCATTCCATGTCCTGTCTATTGCGAATAATGCTGTTATGAACATAGGGAAGCAAATGCCCTTTATAATTTGCTTTTTCATAACCTTCAGACATGGGTCTAGGAGTGGGACATCTGGATCAGACGCTATTTTCATTTTCATGTTTAAAGGCATCTTTGAATTATTTCCATAGACTACATTAATTATATCCGCACCAGGGGGTCTGGGTTCATTTTTATCCATATCTCACCAACACCTACTGTTTCCTACTCTTTTGGAAATAAACTGTTTTCATAGGTGAGAGATGCTATCTCATTTGGGTTTGGATTTACATCTCCCGAATAATTGGTGTTGTTGATCATTTTTTTCATGCTACACATCTTCCTTGTCAAAAGATATACCTCATCATAGCTTTTGTTCTATCTTTTGACCTGGTTGCTTAGTTTTTTTCGGGGATGTTGCATGACATTACATATAGATAATAATAATTATCTTATTATTTTCTCCCTATGACTAAGTTGGCCCTTTGTTTTTAGGACAGCTTCTCACCCCAGGGGGGTACTTCTTAACTTGATGGGGTCCTTCTGTTTACTCAGAATTTTGTTTCTCTTGCAGAGGTATTTTGAGTCTCCAGATACAGTACCAGCACTGAGGTCCCGGAGGGCATAACTTATGTTTTCTTCCATGTGTTTTATGGTTTCAGCATGAATATCCAAGTCTTCCACCCCCTGTTAATGTCTGCGCATGGTGTGAAATTGTGATCAGGTTTTATTTCAAGGCATGTAGCCATATAGTTTTCCTTGAGCCTTTTTTTTTTAATTTTTAGTTTTTTATTGAATCACCATGAAAAAAGTTACAAAGCTTTCAGGTTTAAGTCTCAGTCATACACAAAAACTGCAGCAAAAGGGCGCGAGGGTGCTCTTGGGAAGGTGGGAGGCACCGGCCCCTCCTACTGCTGCCGAGATGTGACCCTGTGGGTCGCACACGTGTGCAGCTCCTCCACAGCTGCATGAGCGTGAATCCAGACCCAGCTGAACCAACTACAACATGGACTGCTCCTTGCAGATTGTCTCCAGCCAGAGAACTAAGCTGCGACCCCATGCCTGCCCCGGAGGGGAAAGGTATTTCTCTCTCTTGCCTGTCCCTTCCCGGGGATGAAGGGCATGGGGACCGCCATATTATGACGACCACAGATGGGGTTTACAAGCTTGCAATGATTGAATATCTGGATGAAATCTCCCTGGACTTAGTTGTTAAAGTACAGAAATACAAAACCGCGAGGCCGCTACTGCGGACTTGCGACCTCATTTCTCTTCACAACAGGTCTGACTCTAGTGGGGTGCTCCTAATAATAATGGTGAGGTTTGTGTTGAAATATTGAATGTAACCAAAGTAAATAGAAAGTAAAGTGAAATTTATCAGTTACAAGGCGGGGGGGGTGCGGGGGTGGGCGGGATGGGTGGTGTACTGTGTTTTTTTTTTTTGTCTTCGGTGGTGGGATATAGGCACTGGTGAAGGGATGGTTTTTTCAGCATTGTATGACTAAGACTTAAGCCTGAAAGCATCGTAATTTTCCACATGCTGATTCAATAAAATAAAATTTTTAAAAAAAGTCTCAGTCACACAATGATCAAACCCCCATCCCTTCACCAGTGCCCATGTTCCACCACCAAGAACCCCAGTATACCCCCCTCCAAACCCCCCACCTGTGTGGCTAATGATCTTCGCTTTATTCTCTCAATACTTTGAATACATTCAATATTTCAACAGAAAACTCACTATTATTATTTGGAATTTTCCCCCAACAATCAAACCTGCTGAAAAGGCATCATTTGATAGTGTGTTTTCCACTGCTGAGAATGAAGAATATATGAGCTCTCCACCATTCTTCTCACCCACCCATCCCTTTCTTGGGTTTGGATTTCTGATATTTTAGTAATTAAGTCCAGAGAGATTTCTGCCAGAAGTTGCCAAAAGAAAAGGCCGAGAGAGAAAAACCTTTCCCCTCCCGGGGCGGCATGGGGTTGTAGCTCAGTTCACAGTCTAGATGCATTTCTGTAAGAAGCCGCTGGGTGCTGAGTAGTTAGTCGGCCTCCGGGATCATAGTCTTCAGGAGCAGAGGAGCCGTTTCGTGTGCTGCCGCTCCGGATCTCCTTGAGCCATTTTTAAGGAAGGCTCTCTCTTTGTTTCACTGTATGAACTTTCAACACGATTTAAAAGATGAGAGTCCTCACGGGGAAGAGATGTGTGTAGGGTCACACAGCTTGTGTGTTTCAACGGAGGCAGTGACCTGGGTTTTTGCCACACACCAACCCGAGAGCTTAAGTTCCACCAGCAGGCAAGGGAGAGGGAGTTTGCACGTCACCGTGTTTCAGAAGCTCATAGACATATTTCTGGATGGGGAATAAGACGGCCGCTCCCTGAAATATTTTAGGAACTTGACTTGAAGCCAGTGGTAAGGCACACATATTAACCGTATTCATTCAAGAAGCATGGAGTATTCATGATGTACTTACTAGACACCCCCGAGAGGCTAGGAGGCCGCAGCGCTGAATAAGACGTTGTTTCTGGAACTTCATGCTTCCCTCGTCTCCTTTGCAGTTTGAGCTGGACATTTTGCTCGACCCCAGAGTGTACCAGGGTCTAAGAGATCCCCCGATGCTCATGTTTAACATTTCCCTTCGCAACCATGAGAAATGGAATCTGGACAGGTGGAGACTATCCAAAATGGTATCCTCCTTTTCTTTTAAAAGTGTTTTCCATGGTTTGTGGGGGTCACACCCAGCTGTGCCCAGGGCTTCCTTCAGGCTCTGTGCTCAGAGATCATTCCTGGCTGGGCTTGGGGTACCCTCGGGGGTCCCAGGGATCAAGTCCAAGTCAACTGTGTGCAAAGCGCGTGCCTTACCCACCCTTACTGTCTCTCTAGCCCCCAGCCCCTTCCCTTGCTGACACCCCAAAGTCACTTTGTGGCTTTCGATACAAGTCCTGGACCGACAAGATCAGGGACGTCCCCCTGCAAACTCTTAAGGCCACCCCAGGCCTCCCCTCCAGCCTTCTTCTCCATCCCGAATCCTGATCTGGGGAGCCCGGCGAGCCGAGACCTGTTTCCATGAGGCTTTGAGGACACATCCCTGAGCCGGGCCCCTTCCTGGCTTTGAGAAAGACCCGGGGATTAGGCTGGATGTTTTTTTTTCATGGAAATGGAATTCAAATTGGAACCTGATGTTTGGTTTCTCCGTGCTGCAGAGCCAGACTCAAGCATGGTCTACCTCAGCCAGCGCTGGCATTCCAAAGCCGGCTGGCCAACCTCGGCCAGCTAACCCGGCGCTTTCTCTGCGCCGAGGGGCTGCCGGACAGCCTTTCCCTGGAGGATCGGGCCCTGGTGACGAGCCACTGCGGTGCCACGCCCGGGTTGGTGTAGACATTTGCGTGTGTGCAGGTTGGCATCTACACGAGTGAGGGAGCTGCGGGGCTAGCTGGGGGCTAGCTCAAAGGTAGACAAGGGGCTGGAGCCATAGCACAGCGGGGAGGGCGTTGGCCTTGCACGCGGCGGACCCGGGTTTGATTCCCAGCATCCCATAGGGTCCCCCGAGCACAGCCAGGGGTACTTCCTGAGTACATGAACCAGGAGTAACCCCTGTGCATCGCCGGGTGTGACCCAAAAAGCCAAAGAAGAAAAAATCAAAGACAGACAAGGTATGCTTGGTGTGTGCAAGGCCCTGGGTTCGATCTCTGGTACCACATGGTCCATGAGCATCGCCTGGTGTGGTTCTGGGGGTGGGTCTCCAGGCACCACGTTGCCTGATCATTGAGCTACCTATGTTGGATTGCACATGGGGCACTGACCCCGACTCCCTGAACATTGCTTGGGAGAGCTGCCCCCTCAAACATCAGAGCCCGCTGCACAGGGTTCGGGCTGCCCTCAGAAAAGCAGTTGAGGGGGCTGGAGCGATAGCACAGCGGGTAGGGCGTTTGCCTTGCACGAGGCCGACCCGGGTTCAAATCCCAGCATCCCATATGGTCCCCTGAGCACCGCCAGGAGTAATTCCTGCGTGTAGAGCCAGGAGTAACCCCTGTGCATCGCTGGGTGTGATGCAAAAAAAAAAAAAAAGAAAAAAAGAAAAAGAAAAGCAGTTGAATAGGTGGATGGACCCTGTACAGAGGCCGAGCTGGGTAGGGCGCCCTGCTCCTGCCCTCCTTAGCTGAGCCACTTTCTGAGCTTCTTGGCTTCTCTGAGCGATGCCCAGTACCTATCACCACTTGGCAGGACACCAGCCCCTTGTAGGTTAACAACAAAGCCAATTTGTTCTTCTTGGACCTCATAGTTCTGGGATTTGGGATTCGGGCCCATCACACTGGGAAAGTTCTCTGTCCTTTCTCCAAGAAGCCGGGACTCACAGCAAGGGTGCTCTGAGAGGCTTGTTGCCGAAGCATCTAGGGGCTGGCTGGAGTGTGTGTGTGTGTGTGTGTGTGTGTGTGTGTGTGTGTGTCTCTGTGTGTGTATGACCCCATCCACTCTATATGTGTTCCCTATTAAACAGTCCTAAAAAGCATCACTATTCCTTTGTCTGTTTGGTTTTGGTTTTTGAGTCATACTCAAACGTGCTCAGGGCTAACTCCTGGTCCTGTGCTCAGGGATCACTCTGGGCGAAATGCCGGGCCAGGGATCGAACCAGATATGGAGGAATGCAAGGCAAGTGACTTAACCCCTGTACTGTCCTTCAGTACTCTCTCTCTCTCTCTTCCTTTCTTCCCTTCTTCCCTCCCTTCCTCCCTCCCTCTTTTCTTTCTTTCTTTCTTTTTCTTTCTTTCTTTCTTTCTTTCTTTCTTTCTTTCTTTCTTTCTTTCTTTCTTTCTTTCTTTCTTTCTCTCTGTTTCTCTGTTTCTCTCTTTCTTTCTTTCTTTCTTTCTTTCTTTCTTTCTTTCTTTCTTTCTTTCTTTCTTTCTTTCTTTCTTTCTTTCTTTCTTTCTCTGTTTCTCTCTTTCTCTCTGTTTCTCTTTCTTTCTTTCTTTCTTTCTTTCTTTCTTTCTTTCTTTCTTTCTTTCTTTCTTTCTTTCTTTCTTTCTTTCTCTCTTTTTTCTTTCTCTCTTCTTTCTCTCTTTCTTACTTTCTTGCTTTCTTGCTTTTTCAGCCACACCTGGCAATGCTCAAGGGTTACACCTGGCTGTGCTCAGGAATTGCTCCTGAGTCGGTGGAGGGGGGTGGGCAGGGTACTGGGGGACCACAGGGGATGCAGTGACCAAGCCCGAGTAGGCCTTATGCAAGGCAAGCGCCCTCCCCACTGCACTGTCTCTCCAGCCCTGCTGCTTCCTGCTCAAGTAACTAAATAACCACCTTCCTTTCTTATGCCTGGACAAAAGGCAAGTGAGGGTGGCAGGCGGTAGACGAGAGAGCCGGCCTCTCTAGGGGCCTTCTTTTTGTTTTCTCTACTGCTCAGTTCACCCCGATATGGCTAGAGAGGCACAGGTGTTTTTTTTTTTTTCCAGTTAATAACGCTTGAGACTTTCCTATTTTTTTTTTTTTAATCTATCCTATTGCCTGGGATAATCGGGAAAAAAAAATCCTGCAATTCATTTGGGCCTTTTGGTTAAACAGGCTCAGGGATGAAGCAGGAGACACGGAATCCTTTGAGGTTTTCGGATGACAAATCAGTTGGAGGTGCCTCTCCTGGAGTTCCCCCTCTCCGTATTTGGCTGTTAGTGGAAACTCCTGGGGCTCGTGCCATTCATCTTCTCAGGACAGGAGCACTTCCCAATATAGCAGGGCACAGGGACGCGGAGGCAAAGGGCAAGTGGCACGAGGTGGGTGTTTGTTTCTCCCTCCCTCCTCCCTCCCTCCCTCCCTCTCTCTT
Organism: Sorex araneus; assembly: GCF_027595985.1. NCBI lineage: Eukaryota > Metazoa > Chordata > Mammalia > Eulipotyphla > Soricidae > Sorex > Sorex araneus. The sequence continues at coordinate 86,402,652 of NC_073307.1, forward strand.
TCTCTCTCTCTCTCTCTCTCTCTCTCTCTCTCTCTCTCTCTCTCTCTCTCTCTCTCTCTCTCTCTCTCTCTCTCTCTGTCTCTGTCTCACTTCTGTTTTCTTTTCTTTTCGGGTCACATCCGGCAATGCTCAGGGGTTACTCCTGGCTCATGCACTCAGGAATTACCCCTGGTGGTGCTGGGGGGGGGGGACCCTATGGGATGCTGGGAATCGAACCCAGGTCAACTGCGTGCAAAGCAAACGCCCTCCCCGCTGTGCTATCGCTCCAGCCCCTGTCTCACTTTTTGTCTCTCCCTCTCTCCTTCTCTCTCCCTCTTTATCCTCTATCTCTCTCTCCTTTTTCCCTCTTCCTCTCCTCTCTGTCTCTGTCTCTGTCTCTCTCCCTCCCTCTGGCTGCAGCTGGAAGCATATGCCTCCCCTTTGGGGTGCAAAGGTGTGCAGAGTCCTCTTGGAAGCCGAGGGGCTTGCATCCTGGCACCCGAGGCAGGAGAGCAAACCCGGGAACTGGAGAGTGTGCCCTTGTCACTGTCCTTGTGACTCGGACAGAACGTGCAGGCTTTATTTCCTGCCCATCAGCGGGCAGAGGCTCAGAGACCCTCTGGGAAAGCAGACACGGGCCACGAGGAGCATGTATCCAGGCTTGCAGAGGGAAAGATCTAGAATGGGCTTTGCAGTGGTGCTTGAGACCCCAGAGGCCTTCCTTGGATTTGGTGTCCCTTGGAAGACTGTGATTTGCAGTACTGCGAGTAAGTACTGTGACTAACTACACACCAGCCTCCCCCAAGGTCTTGGAGCCTCCTCCAAGCCACTCCCCTTCCCCTCGGCTCCCGGAAAACTCAGTTCTATCAGCCAGTTTCCAAGCTTGGAGTCCTCTTGCCCGAACCCCGGGGCAGTGCAGCACGTGGGCTGAGTGGGGGTGGGGACGGGGTGCCGAGTCCAGAAGTCAGGCTCCCGGACTCCAGCTTCCCCAGCTCTCTAGGGGACTGTCTTGGGCAAAATGAAAAGTCCACAGAGAGGGAAGGTCAGACTTAGCAGCTGTTTCTAGGACCCTGTGTCTCTTGGGACTCGGATGGAAATGGGGAGCATTGTATCACTGTCGTCCTGGTGTTCATCGATTTGCTCAGGCGGGTACCAGTAACGTCTCCATTGTGAGACTTGTTGTGACTCTTTTTGGCATATTGAATACGCCACGGGGAGCTTGCCAGGCTCTGCTGTGCGGGCGGGATGGGATACTCCCGGTAGCTTGCCGCGCTCTCCGAGAGGGACAAAGGAATCGAACCCCAGTCGGCCGAGTGCAAGGCAAACGCCCTACCCGCTGTGCTATCGCTCCAGTCCGGGAATTGGGAGGAGACGGAAATGAGTTTGATTGCCTCAGTTTCTTTGCTGTTTATTTGCTGCAGGGCAGTGGGGTCGCATTGCACCAGGCAGTCCGGCAGTGCTCAGGGCTTATCCCTGGCCAGCTCCGGGGACCAAATGGGATTGAACCCAGGTCAGTCACGTGCAAGGCAGGTACCTGACCCGCCCTAGCCCTGTGTTCTCTTTTCCTTTGGAAGCACCAGCACCCCTCCCTCCTCTCCCCTGTACTTGCCCCCACCCTTCCTTCCACCAGCCACTCTGTTCCTTCTCTCTTGGGCTGGGGGGCCGAAGGAGCTTTCACTGTGGGTGAACCGGGCCCCGGCTCAGGCATTTCCGAAGAAAAAGTACCAAAAGAGAGAGGGAGAGACTTTGGTCTGAAGAGAAGAAAGGGATCAAAGACATTGAGTGCTGGAGCGATAGCACAGCGGGGAGGGCATTTGCCTTGCATGCGGCTGACCTGGGTTCAATCCCCGGCATCCCATAGGGTCCCCCAGGCACTGCCAGGAGTAATTCCTGAGTGCAGAGCCAGGAGTAACCCCTGAGCAACGCTGGGTGTGACCCAAAGAGCAAAAAAAAAAAAAAAAAGAAAAGAAAAGACATTGCGTGCAATAAGATGAGTAAGGAGAGGCTGCTAAAATCTCAGGGCTGGGAGGAATGGAGACGTTACTGGCACCCGCTCGAGTAAATCGATGAACAACGGGATGACAGTGATACAGTGATTCCCGCTCCGCATCTCCCTGGAGGTCCCCAGTCCCCGTGTCCAGGGCTCTTGGCGTCCAGGTCCCGGGCAGCAGCGCCCTGGAGTGCCGGCTCTTCCCTGGGTGCAGTTGGGTCATTTCTCTGCGGTCAGAGCCGGCTGGCCTCTGTCCACGGTGTCTGGAGAAAATAGGTCCTCCTGACATTTCCAGACTTCCTGAACCACCAGGAGCACGGGCAGGGGGAATGAATATTTCATAAAAGGCCATAAAACATCATTTGTTCCTTTGAGTGAATTAGAGGCTGAAGTTAAAAAAAGAGAGAAGTTACCGTCTGGGAACCAGGGCTTTGCATAATTTAGCCCAACTCTTTCATTAACACAGGCAGGGCAGGAGAGCCGGGGCCTTAGAATCCCTCGCTCTGCTCTTTGGGAGGGGAAAAGCCATATCCGAGCCCAGCCACCTTCCCCTTATGCACACCGGGCCAGGAAGAGGCGTTCTGGTGGGTGGGGTGCCGTGGTGTTAGGGATCTTTGGGGTTCAACAGCTGCCCTGCCTCATCTGACAACTCCTTTGTTTCCTTTTTGAGTCATACCCAGCAATGCTCAGGGGTTCCTCCTGGCTCTGCACTCAGGAATTACTCCTGGCAGTGCTCAGGGGGACCCTATGGGATGCCGGGAATCGAACCCAGGTCGACCGCATGCAAGGCAAAGGCCCTCCCCGCTGTGCTATCGCTCCGGCCCCTCATCTGACAACTCTTGCCTGCACCAAAGCAGGAAGGGAATTGGGGACCCCCGAGTAGTCTTCTCTCGGTCCCGGGTTCCTCCCTCACGTGGCCCTTTCCTTTCCCCAAGGATGGAAGGAGAACGAGAGGCCCCAGGGGAGAGCAGTCTTAGAAAGAGGCACCACACGTTTCGGTTCCGATTTCCGCACCCCCGCTGCTCAGGGCCATACTGGGAACATCTTTGAGACTGTGTCTCCCATCTGCCACATTTTGGGGGACTTGTCCAATTTGATATACACAGATGTCTTCAACTTCTTCTGTTTTATAAACACAGGTTTCTCCAAATTCCTGACCTGGGCCTTCACTGGGGGTGGGGAAAAATAGAAAACCATTTCATTTGAGTTTTTATTTGTTTGTTTTTTGCTCTTTTGGATCACTCCCAGTGATGCTCAGGGGTTACTCCCGGCTCTGCGCTCAGGAATTACCCCTGGTGGTGCTCAGGGAACCTTATGGAATACTGGGGATCGAACCCAGGTCAGCCACATGCAAGGCAAAGGCCCTCCCCACTGTGCTATAGCTCCAGCCCTTCACTTGAGTTTTGATGAGACTTAAGAGATAGTACCACAGGGAGAGCACTTGAATGCAGCTGACCCCAGGTTCGATCCCCGGCACCACCTAGGGTTCCCTGAGCACAGAGCCAGGAGTAAGACTAGACTAAGCATAGCCATGTGAGAACACAAAAGCCAAACCAGGCAAAACTTGAACAGTTGTAATGCCAAATGGTATAATGTCTTTGACCTTACCTGTCCCATCACAAACCATCTTCCTGGTCTTACCCTTTATTTATTTATTTAACTATTTAATTAATTAATTTTTCTTTTTGGGTCACACCTGGCGATGCACAGGGGTTACTCCTGGCTCTGCACTCAGGAATTACTCCTGGCGGTGCTCAGGGGACCATATGGGATGCTGGGAATCGAACCCGGGTTGACCTCGTGCGTGCAAGGCAAACACCCTACCCGCTGTGCTATTGCTCCAGCCCCTGGCCTTTGCCTTCTTAACCATAAAGTCCTTTCAGGAAGTGCTGTCTTTGGGTTACTCTACAGTCCTTTCGATTATTTGGGGACCTAAAAGGTCCCCCTTTTTTTCTCCATTTTGTAGTTTAGCAAAATCAACTATCAAAATCATTGTGGAGACTGGAATATCTTTAATGGTGTCTAAGCTTTTGGGCCTTTTTCTCCAGGATCATATTAGAAGAATTTATTCTTTATTTCCTATTTTCCATTATTTTGTTGTTGTTGGGCTGGAGCGATAGCACAGTGGGGAGGGTGTTTGCCTTGCATGCGGCCGACCCAGGTTTGATTCCTCCGCCCCTCTCGGAGAGCCCGGCAAGCTACCGAGAGTATCTTGCCCACACAGCAGAGCCTGGTAAGCTACCCGTGGCATATTCGATATGCCAAAAAACCAGTAACAACAAGTCTCACAATGGAGACGTTACTGGTACCCGCTCAAACAAATTGATGAACAATGGGATGAGAGTGTCTGTATTCTTCATTCCAATGATAGGGTCAGCAGCAACCCGTTTTCTCCATTTTTCCAGAGTGTACCTTAAAAGTCATGGCTGTATAGTTCTTACCTCCCTGGCTTTTGGTACCCCCTTCCCTTCTACCTGCTATTGGGGGCTGTATCTATGATCTGATGTGGGTTTTCTGTGACTTGTCCAGCTTGCCTTCCGTCTACCACCTGATCCCCTTTGTGAGTATGTACGCACACACACACACACACACACACACAGAGAAACACACACACATCCAGCTATGTGAGATTTTCTTTTAGCTCATCATTGAAGGTGTTATTGTTAGATGAAGAAAGAGAACTTTGGAGCTGGGCACATGCCTTAGCTTATCTCCTTGGTAAGCCCACTCTCTCTTCTCTAGGCCTGCCTGCTCTCTTCCATAGCTTCCTCGTGGCCTTAGTTTTCTGTTTCTCATCATTCTTCCGTGAGCTTGAGACACACGTGTTATGCTAGAGAAAATGATAAAACTGATGACAGAGTGATAGTACAGTGGTTAGGGCTCTTGCCTTGCACAGGTTTGATCCCTGGCATCCTATATGGTCCTCCAAGCACTTCTGGGATAAACTCTGAGTGTAGACCCTTGAGTAAGACCTGAATACCACTGGGTGTGATTCAACCCACCCCCTCCAAAAATGAATGGGGTCTATGTCTGCATAGTATGCGGAATTGACTGGGAAGTGTATCTCTCCCTGATGTGCCCTGTCCGAGCAGAGTTCGCTCTCTATAACCCCTGGTATAACAAAGACCCCTGGAGCTAGAATTCAGAGTTCCGTTGTAGAAGGCTCGGGAAAAGTCACTTGTTCCATTGAAAGTCCTGTTCTGGCATCAGAGCAGTGGAGAGAAGTGACAATCATTGTCACTCCTCTTACTGCCTTTCTCGGATTTAATTTTTTTCAGGTTCTGTTCCATGTTGTGCATGTCTGTCAGTGAGAAGTAGGTTCCTTGGTGAAGCCTGTATGGGAACACTGGGTAAATCACCATCCCGTTGATTGTCGAATTTCTCGAGCGATCTCAGTAGCGTCTCCATTCATCCTAGCCCTGAGACTTTAGAAGCCTCTCTTTACTCGTCCTTTCCAACGGTGCCACATTGGAGGCTCTTTCAGGGTCAGGAGAATGAGACCCATCACTGTTACTGGTTTTGGCATATGAATACTCCATGGGGAGCTTGTGAGGCTCTCCCACGTGGGCAGGAAACTCTAAAACCAAGCTTCCAGGAGCTCGTTTTTAAAGTCTCTGGATGTTGGCCGTTGGTGGAATTACATGGCGCCGGGGACAGTCCCTGGGTGTGACTGCCTAGCTACTGGAAAATGGGGAATCTGGGCGGAAGAGGCCCAGTCCCGATCCGAGCAGGCTTGGAGGTCTCAGCCCCGGGTCCCACACACCTGGGTTGCTCTGCCGGTTCCTTCATGCATAACACTCCTCCGAACATGTGGAGAGAGGCCTTGAGCATGGCTGTGCCTAAGGCCCCAGAGGTCTTCGGCTGTGGGAGCTCTGGTCAGGGTGGGGAGGGAAGCTGAAGCCCACCCCCTCCGAGGGGCCCCGGGGAAGAAAGCCAGGCACGGGGGCAAGAGACTCTCTGTCACTGGGTAAATAACATGAAGAAATGTGTCAGAGCCTTTATATCCTAATGTCTCTTGAGAGCATCTCTAAGGCAGTCAGATTCCAATTGTAGGGGCTGGAGGGGAAGAAGGGAGGGAAGGTGTGAGACCAAACTAAAATTGTGCAGGGTGCATTGGGGACAAGGAGCAGAGGTCTTACAACATGTACTCTGAGCCGTGTGTAGAAACCTACCTGGTGCCCAGAGCTCATTCTGTGACCTGGGGGAGGATGGAATTGCACTTCCATTTTCTCTTGTTCATGAAGGGGGTAGGGAAAGCTCTTCACTTCCAGTCCTTGAAATCCAACAAGCACTCCCTAAATGTGAAGAATTGGCTGCTGGAAACTTTAGTAGATATGCATGAAAAGGCTAAGCAGAAAAGAACATTTAAAACATTGTATTTTTTCAGACCTAGCCAGGGTGCATGACCCTGTGCTCATGTAAGTTAGACATCGGCTCTTGCTATCTCTGGGGTGTAAAATTGGGTCAGGCAGTGGACAGAGATGAATAACACTGAGAGCACTGAAAGTGGTTCAAGGTAAACACCCAGGAGGAGACGTTAACAAGAAGAGCAAGAAGTTAAGCATTTGAAATGTTTTTCACTTTGCATGCTCAGATTTTTTTTTCCCTGAAGATATAGAAAGTGGAATATTGGGATCAGGGAAACAGTAAAACTGGTAGGGTGCCAAGAACAGTAGAAATAAGTACCAGGAGGTTGACTCCATGGTTTGGAGGCTGGCCTCACATTCTGGGGAGAGGGCAACTCAGAGAAGGGATCAACAAGTATAATGCGGTCGGAGGCCATGTGGGGGAAGGGTGATGCGGGCTGAATATAGACTAGAGACTGAACACAGTGGCCACTCAACACCTTTATTGCAAACCACAACACCTAATTAGAGAGAGAGAACAAAAGGGAATACCCTGCCACAGTGGCAGGGTGGGGTGGGGGGAGATGGGATTGGGGAGGGTAGGAGGGATGCTGAGTTTACTGGTGGTGGAGAATGGGCACTGGTGAAGGGATGGATTCTTGAACTTTGTATGAGGGAAACATGAGCACAAAAATGAGTAAATCTGTAACTGTACCCTCACGGTGATTCACTCATTAAAAATTTAAAAAATAAACTGGTAGGGTGCTTGCCTTGCACATCACGGACCTGAGTTCGATCCCCAGCATCCCTTAGTGATGCACTAAGGGGCCACTCCTGGTGGGCTCAGGGGACCGTATGGGGTGCCAACGATTGTGAACCCAGGTTGATCACAAGCAAAGCAAATGCCCTACCTGCTGTAATGTAGTTCCAGGCCCAATTTATTTTACAAAACAAACATGTAATTATTCATTTATTTACTTTTTTTTTTAAATAGACATACCTAGCTATGGCCAGGACCTATTCCTGGCTTGATGCTCAGGGGACCATATGGGGTGGTAGGAATCACATCTGACTTGGCTACATGCAAGGCAAGAGCTCTACCAACTGTATTATCTCTCTGGCCCCTAGTGGGTTACTTTAGAAGATCTATTTTCAAACCCGCTAGAGATGAAAACCTGTAAGTACTCTTGTGCAGGCAATAATTCGAACACTTTGTTGCTTGTAACATAAATCACCTACACTAATGTCAATAAAATGTCTCTTGGGGGATGTCAGGGGAGGGGTTTTGACCTCCTAATCGGTGGTACGCAGGGCTTACTCCTGGATCTGCTATGAGGGCTTCCTCCCAGCAGTGCTCAGGGGGCCATATGCTATGTCGGAGACCAAATCAGAATCGGTTGCATGTTTGTCAAGTGCCTTAACCCCAGTAAAGTGTCTCTCTCGGACCCAATAAAGTTTCTTGAATGCCCATCAGTTGGCCACTGAACCAATGACACTAATGTTTGGTTCGGGTTATAGGGTTCTGACAGTTTCTTGATTCTGAGAGCTCCTGCTAAACCTGTTTTGAAAGGCAGATGTTATGGCAACCAAGCGGTGCTCAAATACCGGAGGATTAGAACCACCAAGGATTGATTCCCACTTAAGAACATTCCTGTAGCCTTGGCCGGGGGCCCAGATCCATACCACCTCACTCTGGAACCCGTCTCTCTGTGAGCCACCACCATCTGGAGGAAGACGGGCTCGGATAGGGAGGGCAAAGGAAGTTCCGGAGGCGTTCGCACTGGTAATTAGATTCTGTCTGGGTCCAGAAGTGGCACAAATTAATTCGGCTCACGGCTCACGGGTAAGAATAAGGAGCCTGGTCCAAACCCAAGTGGGTCCGAGATTCTTCCCTTCCTGAGCCGGAGACATTTGAAAAACAACACTAATGACTACCACAGTGTGTGTGTGTTTGTGTGTGGGGGGGAGGGTGTGGGGGGTGTAATGAAGAAGCAAGCTGAGCACTTGCAATACTAACAAGCTCTCCTGGGACGCTCCCTGAAAGAAGAGTTCTTTATAGATTTATTTCTTGGCATGGTTAGTCATTTCCTTAGGCTGTTGACTTGCATGGCACAGATGTCTAATGCATTCCTTTTCCAATATACAGCCGCACTCAAGTGAAAGCTGTTAGATTTTTTTTCCCTCTAGTGAATTCTGGAACCTCATCCTTGTCATCACTTTGTAACTGATACCATCATCACCACCATCATCATCATGAAAAACTCCGGCTAAGCAGCAAAGGACAATGTAGGCTTATTTATCAGATAACTGATTTGCTTTTTTGTCCTTTCCCGGTCCACGCTGGTCCCCAGCAAGCCCGGAAGGGTGGAGCTGGTCACAGTTCTTCCAGAGACTAAATAAATGAAAGGGGATTTTAGGTTTAAGAGTGAATGCTATGAGGTGTGAACAGGGAACATATATTAGTCTGTGTATCCATAGGTGCTAAGGGCTGGAAATTAATCCTTGAAGGTCAAGACATTGATTTCTGGGGCTGGAGCGATAGCACAGCCGGGAGGGCGTGTGCCTTGCACACGGCTGACCGGGGTTCGATTCCCAGCATCCCATAGGGTCCCCAAGCACCGCCAGGAGTCATTCCTGAGTGCATGAGCCAGGAGTAACCCCTGTGCATTGCCGGGTGTGACCCAAAAAGAAAAATAAAAAGACATTGATTTCTTTTTCATGTAATTGTTAGATGACCAGTGTGTGTGTGTGTGTGTGTGTGTGTGTGTGTGTATGTGTGTGTGTGTGTGTGTTTTGGGGGGATGTATATAGAAAGAGGGAAACTTCTGAAAAATAGCAAAAATTGTCTGCAGGTTATCAAGTCACCCATCCTCTTCAGTTGAACCAGGATTGAAAGGGGACTCACCTTCCCAATGGAGAAAATAGGGAAGGGCTAAGAGAAGGGAGTAGATTGGTGCAAGAGCAAGGCAGCTGGGGCTGGAGCGATAGCACAGCGGGTAGGGCGTTTGCCTTGCACGCGGCCGACCCGGGTTCAAATCCCAGCATCCCATATGGTCCCCTGCGCACCGCCAGGGGTGATTCCTGAGTGCATGAGCCAGGAGTGACCCCTGTGCATTGCTGGGTGTGACCCGAAAAGCAAAAAAAAAAGAAAGAGAGAAAGGCAGCTGGGGCATGAGGCTGACCTGCAAGGGACTATTTGAGAGGATGGAAGCTCTAGGTGAGTGAGTCCTGCCCAGAGGCAAGAGAGGAGGATGAGGGCCACGATTCAACGCATGGACCTATTTTTAACTCCCCCCCACCCTCCTGTGCAGTTTGCCTCTCCTGGTGGTAAATGATGGGGTGATTATTCTTAAGGGGTGTGGGCCAAGTGTCCTTGGGCATGGAGTGTTGACACAGTGAGGACCAAGGGAGGTGGCCCCTGACCACGCTCCGTCCACAGGGCTTCTGGGTGGTGAAAAGAGCCTTTGTCAGAGATGAGTCAGGGAGACAGAGCTAAGTGTATGACCACCGCCCTCTCTCCGCAGAGGAAAAGTACAGGGCTGCTCTTGCCAGGGTAATGGTAGGCACACCCACACCTACCCATCACCCCCCACCACACACACACACACACACACACACACACACTCCACATATTCAGTTGTTCCCTTCTAGTAAGCTAGAATGTTCTTTAAGGAATCCACCACTTATCTCTCTCTCTCTCTCTCTCTCTGCCTCTCTCTCTTTCACATACACACAGATGCACACACATACGTATGCACACACAGACACAAATAATGCACCACCAATTTTAAAGAAAATAAGCCTGGAAAATAGGATTATTATTGCTAGACCTCTGGAGAGCCCGGCAAGCTACCGAGAGGATCCCGCCCGCACGGCAGAGCCTGGCAAGCTCCCCGTGGCATATTCAATATACCAAAAACAGTAACAAGTCTCACCATGGAGACGTTACTGGTGCCTGCTCGAGCAAATCGATGAGCAACAGGATGACAGTGATGCAGTGATTGATATACCTGGGATAGTCTATTTTAGGACCCATGTCAGGGAAATAAAAGAAAGGGGCTTTCAGATGAAGTCCTCGTTTAGCTTGGCACACATGGTCTCTTAGGGGGTTCCTTCTTCCTGTTCCCATTCCTGTCCCCTTCCTGGTCTGATGTGGAGAGTGAAGGGGACCCCTGAGGTCTGCTCTCAGGATAGCCCCTCTCTTGTTTGTCCTGTCTCCTGTCCCCTTGACCACCCGGGACTCCTCTGCTGGTTCCTCTTTTTTCAGAACTTGAGCTGTCATTTGCAGGGTGCTGGGCCGGCCTTGGTCATGACCATGAGTCTCTTCGTTGCTGACATTCTCTTTTTCTAGAAGACGTTAGTGGCCTGGGTTCACAATTGCTAAATATTTTAAATTCGTAAGTCCTAGGCGACCCTAGACCATTCTAGACCTGCACACACAGCTGTCTCCTTGACATCTCCCCATTTGCATGTCTCACTTGCCTCTCCAGTGGAGGATGGCGAAAAGTGAGTGCTCGCGAGATTCCCGGGCGTTGAACCACTTCTCTCCCCCAGTAGGCAGAACCACTCGCCCGTCTGGTGGCTCAGACCCAAACCCTGGAGTTCATGTGCATTTCTCGTAACCTCTCTGCCCCCAACCCCTGCTGCTTCTCGGGTCTCACACCTTCCACCCTCTCTCCTCCCGCCTCGGATCCCAGAACTCGATTCTAGTCCACGTCTCTGCTTATCTCTCTTTAGACTGCTGCCAATTCCTCGTCTTCCTATCTGTGTATTTGCTTGTTGGTTGAGCTGGTGGGGGTTTGGGGCCACACTAGGTGGTGTTCAGGGCTTACTCCTGGCTCTGGGCTCGGGGGACCATATGGAGTGCTGGGAATTGAAGCCAGGTCGGACACATGCAAGGCAAACGCCCTGCCTACTGCCTACTATCACCCCACTGATTCTCGTTTCTTCTTTGGCTCCTTTAGAGTTAATATCCTCTGCAAACCACACCCCTTCACTCTGACAGTGCCTTCACTACCACTAGCTTCACAGTGCTATGAAGTTCAACCCCGAACACCTCATCCTGCCAGATCTTAACCCTTGGTTTCTTTTCAGTCTTGTTTTGAGCTTCTCTATCCTTTCCCTATTCTTCTTTATTTTCTTTTTTGAACACACCCAGAGATGCTCAGGGCTTACTCCTGCCTCTGTACTCAGGAATCACTCCTAGCAGTGCTTGGGGGGCCATATGGGATGCTGGGGATCAAACCTGGGTCAACCGCATGCAAGGCAACTGCCCTCCCAGCTGTATTATGGCTCCAGCCCCTCCCTTCCCTAGCACCTGGCCTTTTTTTTTTATTACCCTCAGAAGCTTGTGATCTTTCTAGCTCAGGGCTTTTTTCCTTGTCTGCCCAGAAGACTCTCCCCTGATGTGAAGCTGCCTGGCTCCTTCCCACCTTTGAATTCTCAGTTGAAAAACAGTCTCCTTAGAGGGAACTTACTAAGCTGCCTTCTTCGAAGTTAAATCCCAGGCTTGTTTCTGATAAGGCATCCCATTTATTTTCTTCAGAACATTGACTAATATGCATGTGTCTTCTTGGCTTACTGTTAACGCCTTCTAGATGGTAATTCATTGACTGCCTGAAAAAAAAAAACATCAAACTCAAGAGAACAGATATTTGCTTTTAAGCATATTTAAATTTCAGCCTCTGGCTTCTTATGGAGCATTTTGTAGCCTCTTTTTTTAAATTTTTTTTTTTGCTTTTTTTTGGGTCACACCTGGCAATGCACAGGGGTTCCTCCTGGCTCTGCACTCAGGAATTACTCCTGGCGGTGCTCAGGGGACCCTATGGGATGCTGGGAATTGAACCTGGGTCGGCTGCGTGCAAGGCAAATGCCCTCCCCGCTGTGCTGTTGCTCCAGCCCTCTTTTTTTTTTTTAATTTTAAATTCTTCCTTTAATGTTATTAACTAAAAATCTGGATTTTTCCCCAAAATTTTATTGAAGTGCCATGAATTGCAAAGTTACTCATAATTGGGATTTTTATACGCGATGTTCCATAACTAACCCTACCACCAACGTTGGCTTCCCTCAACCAGTGTTTCCAGACTCCCTCCCCTACCCCACCCACCCGAGCCCTATCCTGCCCTCTGGACAAGCACATTTTGAATTCAGTTATTAAAGTTTGGGCCTCGTGATTTCAGTACTATTGACTCTGCGGTGTGGAAAGTTAGCACTGTCCGTCCTTCACTCCACCAGTACACTGCGTCCTTGTGACGCCAATGCTTGCTGCTTCTCATCTCTCACTTGTTCCCTTCCCCTTCTACTTCTCTCCTTCTCCCTGAACTCTGGGACCAAGGGGTGGTAGTCTAGGCATTCTCCCATTTTAAGCCATTATTACATATTATCATCCAGTTACTCGGAATGCCACATATAGGTGATATCATTCTTTATTTGCTCTTCTTCCGCCTTTTTACATTCTACGTATCTTCCAGTTCCATCCATGTGGCAGCAAATTGCATGATTCCATCATTCCTTCCGGCCATGTAGTATTCCATTGCCTCTATATCCCACATCTTAACAAATGGGCTTTCCTTTCCTCTCTTCCCATTTTGTTGAGTGTGAGGATGACATACACATTTGATTGCAGTGCTCCCTGGGGGGTTCACAGTATTAGTTGGGGTGCTAGTACACCCCTCACCAGGGTTCACACTCACGGGGAGTCATTCACTTCAGCTAGGATGCTTTTTTATTTGTTTATTTTGTTCAGGGGGGGGCACACTCAGCAGTGCTCAGGGCTCCTACTCTTTATGCTAATGGATCACTCCCGGCAGGGATGGGGAACCATATGTGGTGTCAGGAAATTAACCTGGGTTGCCCATGTGCAAGGCAAGCATTTTTCCCTACTGTAGTATTGCTTCGGCCCCATTTATGGTCCTTACACACCCCTGGCTGCTGTGCACTGGAGATCTTACACAGTTGCTGTGCTGGAGTCTCAAATGGCAGCATTGCTTGTCCTGGGGTGAGTATCAGGGGTCAAAACTTCAGTCTTAGGACTGGAGCGATAGCACAGCGGGGAGGGCGTTTGCCTTGCACGTGGCCGACCCAGGTTCGATTCCCAGCATCCTATATGGTCCCCTCGAGCACCGCCAGGAGTGATTTCTGAATGCAGAGCCAGGAGTAACCCCTGAGTATCACCAGGTGTGACCCAAAAAGCAAACAAACAAACAAAAAAAAAACCCAAAAATCCTGCAGTCTCACATTTACCGTGCTGGTGCTTTTTTTTTTTTTTTTTTTTTTTTTTTTTTTTTGCTACTACTAAACTACTCCACTCAGTTACTCAATAAATGCCTGTTAGATAAAATGTGTGATTCCTACCATCACTGAAAATGCCAGCATTTTGACGCAACAGATAGGCCAGGCGCGGTGCATGCTGGGAGATGCTCACCTGTCACTGGAAGGAAGCCATGTTGGATGGGGTTGGCCTTCTTGGTCCTTCTTCACCTGGAAGCGGGCACTTCTGAAGCTGTGATTGGACTGGCACCTCTGCAGATGTGATTTTTACCCACTCTTAATATACGCCTGAGAGAAACGATCATCTAGGCACAGGGCTTTTCTAAAGCGAAGAAATGAATCTATTTCACAAAAGAACTAAAAACAGAACTCTGATTCATGAATTTGCTAATGACTTTTCCCTTCCGGGGAACCCTCCCAGTGCACAGTGAAACGTCTCCTGGGGCAGAGTCTTATGCCTGATGTGATGGTATCCAGGGGCTATCAACTCTACCCATAGATAGGCAGGCATTGGCAGCAAGGTTTAGCCCAAAGAGGCAACTCAGAGGATGGTTCTTGCCGCCATATTCCTCCAGGCATCCTTCTGGGAGAAGGCAGCTTTCTACCCATCCTGTTCTGGCTTGACTTTGAAGAATTCCCAGCCTAGCTCACACACAACCTTGTGAATAAACATGGCATCACCACTACCAAACACCAAAATTTAAACTAAACTTAAAAAAAAAATATCACCAGCAAATCAATTTACAACCCAGGTAATGATGGCAGGTAATTGAGCAAAGGTAAAAAGAATAGTATTTGTCTGGGCCTCGATGGTTTTCTTTTCCTCAAAAAAAAAAGGGGGGGCTGGAGCAATAGCACAGTGGGTAGGGCGTTTGCCTTACATGCGGCCGACCCGGGTTCAATTCCCAGCATCCCATATGGTCCTCTGAGCACCACTATCACTGTCACTGTCATCCCGTTGCTCATCGATTCGTTCGAGCGGGCACCAGTAACATCTCTCATTGAGAGACTTGTTGTTACTGTTTTTGGCATATCCAATACGCATGGGTGGCTTGCCAGGCTCTGCCGTGTGGGCTCCATACTCTCGGTAGCTTGCCGGGCTCTCCGAGAGGGGTGGAGGAATCGAACACAGGTAGGCCGCATGAAAGGTGAACACCCAACCGCTGTGCTATCGCTCCAGCACCCCCGCCCCAGCACCGCCAAGGGTAATTCCTAACTGCAGAGCCAGGAGTAACCCCTGCACATCGCCGGGTGTTATCTAAAAAGCAAAAAAAAAAAAAGACTTTTTTTTTCAAATGGAGTAACTCACTTACTCAAAATTTAATTGCTTAATTACACAGCCTGTAAATTGGGAAAGGATTGACGAGGTGATCCCTGCACTTGTTTTCAAGCATTTCACTGTAGCCTACAGGGTGAGAGAGTGGAAGTTGGAAGTTTCAGCAGAAGCTGTTGCCGTGCACATCTGGGGAAGGACAGGATGAGGGAATGAGATGCAAAGGCGGGCTTGTCTCCCTCTACCCCTCCCTCCAGCCGGCCTCTTCACCCACTCACCCAGAAGCCTCCGTTCCCTTGTGGCAGTGGATGCTGCTGAAGTCCTCAAATCCACCTTGCTATGTGTCCTGCACTCGGACGTGCCTTTTGTGGTTTGAGAGCACCTTTGTGGACTGCTCCTGCCATTCTCCTCAAGGACCTTTCCTGGCGATCAGACCTGCGCAAGAAGCTTCGCAAAAACGCCATATCTGTTCATTTCTTTTCCCGCTGAATGAGGAAAATCAAGGGACAGAGCTGCAAATGGCCATCGGAAGAGATCTGATAACCCTCATTGGTCACTGCCGACCCAGGGAAGGACTGATGTTCCTGGAAGAAATGAATGAAAAGGGGTTGGGGAGAGAGTACAGTGAGTAGGGCGCTCGCCTTGCCCATGGCCAACAGGAGTTTGAGTCCTTGTACTTCATATATACTTGGAACAGAGTACCCCTGGCTGGAGCGATAGCACAGCGGTTGGGCGTTCACCTTTCACATGGCCGACCCGGGTTCAATTCCTCCGCCCTTCTCGGAGAGCCCAGTAAGCTACAGAGAGTATCGAGCCCGCCCGGCAGAGCCTAGCCACAGACAATAACAAAAGTCTCTCAATGAGAGACGTTACTGGTGCCTGCTCGAACAAATCGATGAGCAACAGGATGACAGTGACAGTGATAGTACCCTTAGGGGATGCTCGGCCAGGTATGCCCCTCCCCAACAAGCCCCCCCACTCCCACCCGAGTTATTGCTTGGGAAACCATTCTCCTATCCTCCCTCCTGGAGAGTAAGGGAAAGAGACTCTAGCAACCGACTTTGATCCCTACCCAAACACTGCCGGTGGGTCTTGTGATAACATGACCCAGGTGCCAAGGCAGCCTTCCTCATGGAGTGGAAGCACTGTAGCACTGTCCTCCCGTTGTTCATCGATTTGCTCGAGCGGGCACCAGTAACGTCTCCATTGTGAGACTTGTTGTGACTGTCTTTGGCATATCGAATACGCCACGGGGAGCTTGCCAGGCTCTGCCATGCGGGCGGGATACTCTCAGTAGCTTGCTGGGCTCTCCGAGAGGGACGGAAGAATTGAACCCAGGGTGGCCGCGTGCAAGGCAAAGGCCCTATCATGGGGTGGTTAAGAATTAAAAGAAAGAAGATACAGGAAAAAGCCTCTGAAATGTGCCCAGCATATAGCAGATGCTCATTAATTCAGCTATAAAATATTATGAATATTGGTTTGGGAGTCACACCCAGTAGTGCTTGGAATTTACTCCTGGCACTGTGCTCAGGGATCATTCCTAGAAGTCCTCACTGGGCCATGACTGAATCTAAGATGGGCACAAACTTTAAAAGTGCTCCACCCACTGTGCCATCAACCATCAGTCCAGCCCAATTTTTTTCTTTTTTTTTTTTTTTTGCTTTTTGGGTCACATCTGGTTCCTCCTGGCTCTGCACTCAGGAATTACTCCTGGCGGTGCTCAGGGGACCCTCTAGGATGCTGGGAATCAAACCCGGGTCAGCCACGTGCCAGGCAAACGCCCTACCCGCTGTGCTATTGCTTCAGCCCCTCCAACCCAATTTTTTAAAACAATTCTATTACAGATCTGTGATTTAGAAGTTATTGATAACTGCAGTTTAGGCATATGATATTCAACACCAATCCCACCCCCAGGGTCAACCTCCCCGCACCCGTGTTCTCATACCCCTCCCCGCCTCAACTCCCACCCCTTCCCCACCTGCCAACCCAACAGGCACATTCCAGAGTTTCAGAGGCTGCCGGTGAGATGCTCTGTTTTCCGTGTGTCTGAGTCTGTGTTTTGGACATCTCGCTCCACCCCCCACCCATATCACGGGTATAACTGAAGCCCTGATACCCATTCACCCATTACTTCCTATTTTCTTCTCTTCCACCCCACTTCCCGAATTTATTTCCTTCTCTGTCCTCTTTTCTCAAGAGCCCAATGTTTCCTCAGCACATTTATGGGATCCTTCCTACTCGCCCCTCTCCTCCCTCTGCAGATCTGGCCAACAAGCAGGCTTTGCAGATGCCCACGGGGGGTGGGTGGGGTGGGGAGGGTGGGATGCAGTTCTACCAGGATGCCAATGCCTGGACTACATCTCTGAGAGGCGACCATCTTGGGGTCCTTCCTTCCCTGGGGCTGCCAGCCCCCCTCCCCCCTCTGGAAACTTCTAGTGAGCCCTAATGAGGGCTCCCCACCCCTTTCTCTAAGCCCACCCTGCAGTGCTAAGAAGCCTTGCAGTACCCCCCCCCCTCCTTCCAGCCTTGGGGAGGAAATGCCGGGCTGCCCTGGGGATCTATCTGCATCGGAGCAGAGTTGAAGTTGGTAGCTCTCCACCCATCTCCAAAAATGCATATTATTTATATATATATGTATACATATTTTTTTTTGGAAGTAGATTTGGAGAAGCTGGCAGATACGTCTTTGAAACACCGAGGGAACACACACTACGATTCCTTTTTTTTTTTTTTTTTGCCATGGCATTTCTGGTTGAACGCGGGCACAACGCCCTGTGTGCTATGCCATGGCTGGGGAGGGGTGGGGTGTGGAGGGGGGTGGCTGTGTTTTCTTATTGATGACATGCACTGCGCAGGTCAGCTCGGCCAGCCCAAACTGGGGGTAAAGAAGCGGCTGGCGGAGGTGGAGGAGGGTGTGGTGGTGTCGGGCTAAGTGGTGCCCCCCAGGAGAGGTGGCGGGAGGAGGGGGTGGGGGGTGCCGCGGCTAAGAGAGAGAGAGAGAGAGAGAGAGAGAGAGAGAGAGAGGCAGAGAGAGGCGTGGCGGGCGGGAGGGCGGGCGGGCGCGCGGGAAAGACCGCAGGGGAGAGGCGAGCGGGGGGCTCGGTTTCCCCCTGCGCGCTGCCTGCCGCAGCCCCCGGCTGGGCGAGGGGTGTGATGTGCGGGTGGGGTGGGAGGGGGCAGCGGGCGGGGCCTGCCACGTCACTTGGAGAGTGTGTTGGGAAGGAAGGGCAGAGCCGGGAGCCGAGCCGGGAGCCGCAGCTGCTGCGGCCGCCGAGGAAGGCGTGAGCGCTTGGGGAGGTGGGTGTCGCCCCCCGCACCCCGGCCGCGGGGCAGCCCCGGGGACCCGCTCGGAGGCCCGCAGCGCCGCGCCGCGCCGCGCCGCGCCGGGGGTCGGCGGGAACGGCGACCTTGGCCAGCCCGAGCCCCGCGGTGGACGCAGGGCTGAGGCCGAGCCCCGCCGGGAGTCTTGGCCCAGCCGGAGGGAAGCGCTTGCGGCGTCTCGGGGCCCCGCGGCCGCCGCGGGGTGTCTGCGCCCCGGCGGGCGCGCCCGCGACCGCCTAGAGGGCGGACCCCCAGCCTCGGGCGCAGAGGACAGGGGCTGGTGGGGCGGGACTGGGGGAGGGGGGCGCGGGCTGGCGCGATCTTTCTGGGCATCCCGTGGCAAACGCGCCCGGGTGCCGTTCCAGGGGTGCCCCGCCGGCCGGCTCCGGGCACCCGGAGCACTGGAGACGCGGAACCGGGTCCTCGGCGCCCTGGTCCCCTCCCCCGACCTAGTCCGATAAGGAGACGGGCTCGCGGACACCCCCCACCCCGCCCCCACCCCTAGCCGGGTCGGGGCGTCGGGCGCAAGCAGCCACAGCAGCGCGTGCCCCACCCTAGCCGAGGGCGCGCGGCGGAGCGCGCAGGGAAAGGGTGGTGGTGTGGGGGTGGGGGGGTGGGTGCCCGGGGTGAGCGCACAGTGCGTCGGGGTGGAGGTCCAGAGAGAGGGGGGCGTCCCGACGAGGGGGACATGAGGTCCGAGAAGTCGCTGGCGCTGGCGGCGCCCGGGGAGGCGCCCGGGTCCGAGGGGGAGCAACAGGGTGCGGGCGAGTTCCCGGAGGCCGGCGGCGGCGGGGACGCAGGGGGCGCGGCGGGCGCGGGGGGCTGCTGCAGCAGCGAGCGGCTGGTGATCAACATCTCGGGGCTGCGCTTCGAGACGCAGCTGCGCACCCTGGCGCTGTTCCCCGACACGCTGCTGGGGGACCCGGGCCGCCGCGTCCGCTTCTTCGACCCGCTGCGCAACGAGTACTTCTTCGACCGCAACCGGCCCAGCTTCGACGCCATCCTCTACTACTACCAGTCCGGGGGCCGGCTGCGGCGGCCCGTCAACGTGCCGCTGGACATCTTCCTGGAGGAGATCCGCTTCTACCAGCTGGGGGACGAGGCGCTGGCCGCCTTCCGCGAGGACGAGGGCTGCCTGCCCGAGGGCGCGGACGACGAGAAGCCGCTGCCCGCGCCGCCCTTCCAGCGCCAGGTGTGGCTGCTCTTCGAGTACCCCGAGAGCTCGGGCCCCGCGCGGGGCATCGCCATCGTCTCGGTGCTGGTCATCCTCATCTCCATCGTCATCTTCTGCCTGGAGACGCTGCC
Organism: Sorex araneus; assembly: GCF_027595985.1. Classification (NCBI taxonomy): domain Eukaryota; kingdom Metazoa; phylum Chordata; class Mammalia; order Eulipotyphla; family Soricidae; genus Sorex; species Sorex araneus. The sequence continues at coordinate 86,422,135 of NC_073307.1, forward strand.
CCAGTTCCGCGCCGACGGTCGTGGCGGCAACCACGGCGGCAGCAACCACGGCGGCAGCAACCACGGCGGCGGCGGCCTTGGCGGTGGCCTGGGCGCGGGTGGGGGCGGCTCCCCCGGGGCCAGGGGTGCGCAGGACGATGAGGAGGACGATGACGAGGCCTACGCGTTCCATCCCGGCGGCCTGGCGGCCGGGGAGGTGGTGGCCGGCGGGTCCTCGTCGCTGAGTGCTCTGGGGGGCTCCTTCTTCACCGACCCCTTCTTCCTGGTGGAGACGCTGTGCATCGTCTGGTTCACCTTCGAGCTGCTCGTGCGCTTCTCCGCCTGCCCCAGCAAGCCCGCCTTCTTCCGCAACGTCATGAACATCATCGACCTGGTGGCCATCTTCCCCTACTTCATCACCCTGGGCACCGAGCTGGTGCAGCAGCACGAGCAGCCCTCGGGCGGCGGCAGCGGCGGCGGCCAGAACGGGCAGCAGGCCATGTCGCTGGCCATCCTCAGGGTCATCCGCCTGGTGCGCGTCTTCCGCATCTTCAAGCTCTCGCGCCACTCCAAGGGGCTGCAGATCCTGGGCAAGACGCTGCAGGCGTCCATGCGCGAGCTGGGCCTGCTCATCTTCTTCCTCTTCATCGGCGTCATCCTCTTCTCCAGCGCTGTCTACTTCGCCGAGACCGACGACGACGACTCGCTCTTCCCCAGCATCCCCGACGCCTTCTGGTGGGCGGTGGTCACCATGACCACCGTGGGCTACGGGGACATGTACCCCATGACGGTCGGGGGCAAGATCGTGGGCTCGCTGTGCGCCATCGCGGGCGTCCTCACCATCGCCCTGCCCGTGCCCGTCATCGTGTCCAACTTCAACTACTTCTACCACCGCGAGACGGAGCAGGAGGAGCAGGGCCAGTACACGCACGTCACCTGCGGGCAGCCCGTGCCCGACCTCAAGGCCACTGACAATGGGCTGGCCGCCAAGCCCGAGCTGCCCGAGGCGCCCCGGGAACGGAAATCCAGCTACCTCCCCACGCCCCACCGGGGGTGCCCCTCGGAGAAGAGAATGCTCACGGAGGTCTGACGGCGGCGCGCATCTGCCCCGGGGAAGGGCCGCTCGGAAGCAGCCCCTCAACCTCTTCCATCCTTCTTCCCTTTCGTGCTCCCCGGGCTGCCTCCAGCTCCCCCTGCACCCAGCAGGGCCCCCCCAGGATTCCACATATCTGGAAGCTCCCACCCCGCCCCCCGCCTTTGACTCGACATGCCTGCCACCTTCCGGGTTTTCTCTATGGAGAATGACTTTTTTCCTTTTGATTTTTTTTTTTTTGACATTTCCACGGTGCCAGTCACGTCCATCTTGTGTCCCTGGGTAAGATTCCCGTCTGACGTCTCTCTCTGACCTTATATCCCACCCTGCCTGCCCCAGTCCCTCGAGACTCTGGTTTTTCTCGTGTTCGGGACTTGTGGTGTCTCTAGGGTTAGACATGGCAGAACAGCGGGGAGGCAGGTGTTGTGTGCCCTGGGTTCTGTCACCGTCCCTGCTGTCCCCGAGCTAGTGCGTGTCCCTGTCGTAGCTTCTGCGTTTAGTCACTGCAGATGCAGTAGGAACGGATGCGTGCTGCCCTTGGTTGTTTCATGCCAGTGTCCAGGAGAGAGGGGACCCTAAGGAGAGCTTTCTATTCCTGGCCTGGAACTACTATTGGGATGGGCTTTTTTTTTTTTGGAAAGGATCTGGGAAATATGTGTGTGTGTGTGTGTGTGTGTGTCTGTGTCTGTGTCTGTTCTGTCTGTATCTGTGTGTGTCTGTCTGTATCTGTGTGTATGTGTGTGTGTCTGTCTGTGTGTGTATCTGTGTCTGTGTCTGTGTCTGTATCTCTCTGTGTCTGTATCTGTGTGTGTCTGTATCTGTGTGTGTATGTGTGTCTGTGTCTGTATCTCTCTGTGTCTGTATCTCTGTGTGTGTGTGTGTGTGTGTGTGTGTGTGTGTAGGGGGCGGGCGGTCACTCCTGAAGGGAAGGAGCCAATGGGTCCATGCAGATGCACCCAGGGCTGGTAAACAGCCGTCTGTGGTCAACCTGTAGCGTTCCTCACTCCGACGCCTTGCAGGAAGGTTCCCGTGTTTCAGAGTCCGACGATCTCTGATTGTGCAGGTGCCTTTCCTGGGCTGAGTTGCTGCTGGGGACAGGGAACAGGAAGCCAGGAGAAATGGCCCAACCGACTCCAGCCGGTGGCTTGATCATGGCTTGACAAATACGGGGCACTTAAATAGACTCCCGTCAGCAACCAGGGCCAGAGGACTCTCTCTCACCCCCCACCACCCCCCATATCCTTCAGCCCCAAGGAGTTCTCCACCTTCTTCCTTCCTGGGGCTTCTAAAGGCCTCCCTACCCCCACCCCTCCTCCTTCCTCCTCCCCCCCGCCCCCCCCCCCCCCGGCCTCCAGCCATCTTCCTGGAAAAGCACCTGTGTCTGCGAAGTGAGGTTTCTTCCCATTTCACTGGCAATGAAATGGGTTGGGAGGGAGGCAGGCGCGGATTGGCAGCTGCCAGCTTTCTGCTGAGTCAGGCCAGGGTGGCTCTGTCTCCCGTCACCCCCGGGTCCTGCAGTGCCCCTATTCCCACCCTCCCCAGGAAGGTAGCCTGCAAATGTGGGTGTTACTCCTTCCCACCCAGATTCCTTTCTCTTCCTCCATCCCTCCTCCCCCACCCTCCTAGTAACTTTGCCATCCTTTTGCTGTCCGGATCAACTGTGATGTACTGTTTTATTGTTTTGAGCTCTCCTGGGCACAGTTCAGATCCCCCCCCGCCGCTATACCCCCCAAAAAAGGACTGTTAACCCATTTTCATGTCCCATCTGTTTTCAGACTCTTCGATGACAATACTTTTAAATAGGATCATCTCCTAAAGTAACTTAGGAGAATTTATGAGGAAGGGTCCTGCAGGGTTGGCTGGGGTGACACCCCCCTCTCCTCCCTGACCCCCCCACCACCTCCCCGCTCAGCTCCAGGGAGCAGAGCCAAATGGAGTCGGGGATCCAGACTGCGGCTTTACAGGGTCATTTTCATGCCACGGTTCTTCTTTGTGCCTCAGTTTCCCTACCCATTTCATGGGTTCATGACTGGCGTCCCTCCCTAAACACAGGGACCTCGATGGCCGCCTTGGGGAAGCTGGGGAGAGGCCTGCTATGCAAATCTCTGAACTGGAGTCTCGGGCTTGATTTTCAGTTCTCGAGCTCCTTCCCCCTCATCTTCCAAAGACAAGGCCACCCCCCCCCCCCCGCCCCGCACCGAGTTCCCGCCTCAGATCCCCAGAGCAAGAGACGCTTTTCTGGGCCATTAGCTCCTTGATTCCCTCCTTGGCCTCTGGGGCCCGAACTTCATGCTCTCCTCTCCATTTTTAGCAAGAAGGAGGCTTTGGGCGTCCCCTGGTGCCCGTTCTGGGGAGCTGGAGTCCTCCCCGTCCTGAAATACAGGTGGTCGGGCTCAGACACTGGCTCTGAGGTCTCCCACCCCCCACCCCACCCCCCGCACCTCTGCAGGGGGGCCTGGCCATGTGGGGGGCGGGGGAGGGCACTTGGAAAGGTCAAAGGGATGTTCCTCACCAAGGGTCCGGCTTGAAACACGGGTAGGTAGGTGCCCCTCCGTCTCCATGGAAACGGAGGGGACGCTCCTTGTACCCCTCCCACAAGTCAACTCAGACCTTGCCTAGAAGGAACGGGGTTTGTGGCGAGCCTGGCTCTCTGGAGATTCTGGTTGCCATAGCAATCTGCCAGCCCATTCTCTCTTTTGATTTGGGCAGCCAGGGAGAACAAGGGAGGACAGTGCTTCTGCTTGGGAGCACGGGAGCACCTCCCCCCCCCCGGGGTGCGGGGCGGCCTGCCAGGGCAGGCAGGGGGGGTTGGCTTTGGCAGAAGAAGAGGAAGACTTGGAGCGGGGGTGGGAAACAGTCCCAATCCGCCCCCCCCTCCACAACTCCTCGCCCCGCTGGACTTTCTTCCTCCTGAATTTCACCCCACCCCCAACCCCCGACTCCTTTGAAGCTGCCTTCTCGGACTTTGATTCTTCAGAAACTTGAATACTCAGCAGCGGCCGCTTAAACCCATGTCGACATGATCTATTTCCAAGGAAAAAAGACCAAAAACCACCCAAACTAAGAGCAAGCCAGGGAGCCGGAGAGGACCCGGATTCTCAGAGACGGCCTGTGGGACCTCACCCCAGCGGGACAGGTCCCAGCCCGTGAGAGTAGCCTGGCACTCTTCCTCCTCCTCCTGCTCCTCCTCCTCTTCCTCTTCCTCGTCCTCGTCCTCCTCCTCCTCCTGTTGGAGTGAGGCTCCTCCTCCCAGCTCTCGGAGACTGGGAGATGCACAGACCTGGAAGTCCTGGACCTGCTCCCCCAATGCCGCCCCGGTACCCCGGAACAGTGACCAGCGGGGGCAGCTGCCTGGGCAGCTACATCCTCTTCGAACCAGAGCGCCGGGGCTGCCCTCGTTCCCGGCACAGACGGTGCCAATGAGCCCTCGCAGAGCCTCCTCCCCCCGGGTGGATCTGGGGGCCTGGTGCCCCTGAGGAGATGTCCACGCGCTGCCAGTGGCCGGACAGCCGGGAGGCTGCAGTGGACGCCAAGCAGGAGCCAGCAGGCGGCTTCCCGGAGCTGATGCCGTGGTGATTGCCCCCAGGAGAGAGGCCCAGTTGCCTGTGACTCCTCTGAGGTAGGTTCTACTCTTCCGAAGTTCTTTCCCCTCGACTGACTCTTTGGTTCAAGTTAGAACTTGCATGTGGGGGGGAGGTTGGGAGGTCGCCATGTGTTTTGGGGTGAGTGAGAGGTTTGGCAAAGTCTTCAGTGACCGCCTAGCTCTGTGTCCATGAATTCCTCTCTCTCTCTCTCTCTCTCTCTCTCTCTCGGTCTTGGGGCCACAGCCAGCAGTGCTCAAGGCTTACTCCTGGCTCTGTGCTCAGGGATCACCCCTGGTGGGCCCGAGAGACCATTGGCAATGCCAGGAATGCAACCTGCATACAAGGCAAGTGCCCAACCGCTGGACTGCCTCTCTGGTCAAGATTCCTCTTCGGGCCCCAGCTTCGGGTGTCCCAGCTTCTCCCTCTCGGCTGGGTGCCCCACCCACAAACCACTCCCTTGACTGGCATTTCTTTTTCCCTTTTCCTCCTCCTTGGGAGGCCTCTCCACGCTGTCCCCTTTCCTCTCATTTCTGCTTCCTTCCATATCTTTTTTTTTTTTTTGCTTTTTGGGTCACACCCGGTGATGCACAGGGGTGACTCTTGGCTCTGCACTCAGGAATTACTCCTGGCTGTGCTCAGGGGACCCTATAGGATGCTGGGAATCGAACCCGGGTCGGCCGCGTGCAAGGCAGAGGACCTCCCCACTGTGCTATCGCTCCAGCCCTTTCCTTCCATGTCTTAACAACATCTTCCAGCTACACCTTTCTCTCTGGGCACTCGATCTCACCCTCTCTGAAGTGCTTGGGGGTTACGGGGGTGGCATTTCTCGAGGGGTCACATATGGAACTCTAGGGCATCGCTGACGTGGGGTGTCTTGCAGGGAAGGTGGTTCCCCTGCATCCTTTCCAACATCACCATACACCATCCCTTCCTCCTAGGCTGTCTGGGGACCTGGGGGGTGGGAGATGGGCAGCCCGAACTTAGCAAGCTAGATGGGATGCCTTGGGTGTAGGGAAAAAAGTCAAAAGGGCTCATAGAGAATTTCTGACCATGCAGGGATTGTGTGTGTGTATGTGTGTGTGTGTGTGAGAGAGAGAGAGAGAGAGAGAGAGAGACAGACAGACAGACAGACAGACAGACAGATAGAGAGACAGAGAGAGAGAGTGAGAGAGAGAGAGAAGGTGAGAGACAGAGAGAACTTAGTGTGATGAGAGATTCTCAAATGGCCACTTTTACAAAACAAAATCACTCAGCTCTCCCTCCCTAGAAATCCACCTTCTTTTTTTTTTTCTTTTTGGGTCACACCTGGTGATACTCAGGGGTTCCTCCAGGCTCTGCAGTCAGGAATTACTCCTTGCAGTGCTGGGGAACCATATGGGATGCTGGGAATCGAACCCGGGTTGGCCGCGTGCAAGGCAAACACCCTCCCCGCTGTGCTATCGCTCCAGCCCCAAACGAAAATACAAACCAACCAACCAACCAACCAAAAAAACACATAGGAGTAAGCCCTGAGCATTGCTGCAGAGAGGCCCAGAGAGCAAAAGGAAAAGGTACGAGAGGAAGGCAGGAGATTGGAGTTAGCCTGGGGAATGGAAACATCAGGGCTAGGGGCTTCACGTGGTCTGTCACTCGCCCTTCATTCCCAGGGGCCACCTTCTCCTCCCCCTGGGCCCTGCACTGATGCCACATCAAAGGCCTCGAGAGCCAGCCCTTCCAAGGTGCAGGGAGTGAGCACTGTCTTTTTGGTTTTTTTTGGTTTTTGGGTCACACCTGGCGATGCACAGGGGTTCTTCCTGACTCATGCACTCAGGAATTACCCCTGGTGGTGCTCAGGGGACCATCTGGGATGCTGGGAATTGAACCCAGGTCGGCTGCGTGCAAAGCAAACGCCCTCCCCGCTGTGCTATTGCTCCAGTCCCGTGAGCACTGTGCTGAGCAAGCCCGAGTTAGGCCCAGGCTTGCTCGAAGGGAGAGTCGCGCTTCTCCTTTGCTGATGGAGGAGTGGGTCTCCCGACACCAGGACTTGGGGTGGGGTGTCGGCGGGCGTGCCTGGAGGGGCGAGGGGAGAGACAGGAACCTTTCCTGAGTTCTCTAGTTCTCTAAGTGCGAACCGCGGTGCTAGTTGTCCGACTTGATAACACCACCAGATACATCCTCGAGTCCCGAGAGGGAGCCGAGACGTGGCCTCCGGGACCACAGAAAACAGTGACTCCCGTCGCACGGTCTCACTGTCGCACTGTCGTCCTGTTGCTCATCGATTTGCTCGAGCGGGCACCAGTAACGTCTCCATGGTGAGACTTGTTGAGACTGTTTTGTTTTTTTTTTTTTTGCTTTTTGGGTCACACCCAGCGCTGCTCAGGGGTTCCTCCTGGCTCTGCACTCAGGAATTACTCCTGGCGGTGCTCGGGGGACCATATGGGATGCCGGGGATTGAACCCGGGTCGGCCACATGCAAGGCAAACGCCCTCCCCGCTGTGCTATCGCTCCGGCCCCGTTGTGACTGTTTTTGGCATATCGAATACGCCACGGGGAGCTTGCCAGGCTCTGCCGTGCGGGCAGGATACTCTCGGTAGCTTGCCGGGCTCTCCGAGAGGGGCGGAGGAATCGAACCCGGGTCGGCCGTGTGCAAGGCCAACGCCCTCCCCGCTGTGCTGTCGCTCCGGCCCATTGAATCCTGCAGTCAGAGAAATCTCTGAAATCCCAAGACTTGGCCGTGCTGGTGCCCCAGGTGTGGGAGGTTCTGGGGTTCCGGGGACACGCGAGGCTGGGGGAGGCGCTCAGGGCTGCCAGCGGGGGGTGTGGGCCAGACTGTGGGAACCTGTGGGAACTGGCTGGGGCGTTATTCCGAGGTGGGCACGGTCCTGGCGAAGAAAACTAAACCCTCTGTACCGGAACCACCCCTCACCCCCCACCCCTGCACCCAGGCTCCCTAGCAGCAAAGCTCTCTCTGCACCTGGCCTCGAGACTTGCCTAAGAAACCGCACAGATTCAGGTGTTTCTCGCCAGCCTCTGGCCCCGACTCGTTCCTACCTGCAGAGTCTGTCCAGGACTGGTGGAGAGAGTGTGTGTGTGTGTGTGTGTGTGTGAGAGAGAGAGAGAGAGAGAGAGAGAGAGAGACAGAGACAGAGACAGAGAGACAGAGAGAGACATAGAGAGACAGAGGGAGAGAGACAGAGAGACAGAGAGAGACAGAGGGAGAGAGACAGAGACAGACAGAGAGACAGAGGGAGAGAGACAGAGAGACAGAGGGAGAGAGACAGAGAGACAGAGGGAGAGAGACAGAGAGAGACAGACAGAGAGAGAGAGAGAGAGAGTGTTGGCTTTGGGTGGTGAGGGCTGGGGTTCCAGCCTCCTGTGAGGCCCCCTTCGGTGTGGCCTGTCCGACGGGTCCTTTTCTTGCCCAGCTGCCCACGTGCTCCCTAGCCCCCCACTATTCTCCTTCGGAGGAGGCCTTTCCCCCGGCAGGCACCCCCAGCGCTGCAGTCTCCCCTTCGCCTGGGGGGGGTCCCTCTCTCTTCCACCCTTGTACCCAAATGCCCAGGAGAGCTCGGGCAGCCCGTCCTTCAGGGACAGTCTGGCTGGACCGTTTCCCGGCTCCCCTGGCCTTTGCTGCTGGCCCGCGGCCGCAGGACGAGACGCCTCAAGGTCATTCAGAGGAGGCTCCGGTATCCCGGCTTGGACCGGGAGGATTTTCTCTGTGTGTGTGTAACAGATGAGCTGGGCCGTGTGTGTGTGTGTGTGTGTGTGTGTGTGTAACAGATGAGCTGGGCCGGGTGTGTGTGTGTGTGTGGAGCAGATGAGCTGGGCCGTGTGTGTGTGTGTGTGTGTAACAGATAAGCTGGGCCGGGTGTGTGTGTGTGTGTGTGTGTGTGTGTGTAACAGATGAGCTGGGCCAGGTGTGTGTGTGTGTGTGTGTATGTAACAGATGAGCTGGGCCGGGTGTGTGTGTGTGTCTGTGTGTGTGTGTGTGTGTAACAGATGAGCTGGGCCGGATGTGTGTGTGTCTGTGTGTGTGTGTGTGTGTGTGGAGGGGGGAGGGGGAGGGGGGAGAGCTGGCCGGGCAGGAAGCCTGCCCGATGGAGACGAGGGAAAGAGGCAAATGCACCCTCCAGTCCTCCCCAACGCGAGCCCCCGCCAGCCCCCTGCTCCTGCCACACCCCGTGGGTCCCCGTGAGCTGCCTCTGAGACTAAGGAGGGGGCCGCTGAGGCTCTCTGGGGAGCCAGACCCCGACTCCCACCCACTCTGCTCACCCTTGCGACCCCCGCCACCCACCCGGGAGGCCCAGCACTCCTCCTGGCTGGCTGGTTTAGGACGTAGAGAATTTGAGGCTTGAACCCCTGGTGTCACTCCCCCCACCCCGCCACGCTGGTCTCGTCGCCTGCAAAACAGCAAGAGCTCGGGTTCCGCTCGCCTCCTCTGCTTACCGTGGCGTCGCTGTCCCGGTAGGTGGGTGCCTGCGTCTTCCTGTGCGCCGGTGCAGGCCGTGATGCGCGTGGGTATTGCCAGCAACCCTCCGCGGGGAGAACCAAAGGGCGGTGCGTCTGTCGCAGGGAGCGTGGCCGCTCTGTGCAGTCGAGCCCTGTTGAGCGGAGTCCGGGCGGACTGCAAGGACAGGTGGCGAGAAACCTGCGGGGGTGGGATCCGAGAGTGAGGACACAGGAGTCAGCCACAGCTCTCGACCCCAGAGAACTGCCCAGAGAGGCAGAATCAGGAGTGTGGGACTCGGTCAAGGGTGGAGAACTTTCTTTTCTCTCTCTCTCTCTCTCTCTCTCTCTCTCTCTTTCTTTCTTTCTTTCTTTCTTTCTTTCTTTCTTTCTTTCTTTCTTTCTTTCTTTCTTTCTTTCTCTCCTTCCTTCCTTCCTTCCTCCCTTCCTTTCTCTCTTTCTTTTCTTTTCTTCTCTTCTCTTTTCTTTTCTTTTGCTTTTGGGTCACACCCAGCGATGCACAGGGGTTACTCCTGGCTCTACACTCAGGAATTACTCCTGACGCTGCTCGGGGGACCATATGGGATGCTGGGGATTGAACCTGGGTCAGCCGTGTGCAAGGCAAACACCCTACCCACTGTACTATCGCTCCGGCCCCCTCTTTCTTTCTTTCTTTCTTTCTTTCTTTCTTTCTTTCTTTCTTTCTTTCTTTCTTTCTTTCTTTCTTTCTTTCTTTCTTTCTTTCTTTCTTTCTTTCTTTCTCTCTCTCTCTCTTTTGTTCTTTCTTGCTCTCTTTCTTTCTCTCTGTCTTTTTTCTTTCCTTCATTTCAGTTTTGGGGACACAGGTGGTGGTGCTCAGGGCTTACTCCAGGTGGGGCTTGGGGGACTATACGGGGTGCCAGAGATGTTCAGAACCCAGGTTGGCTGCATGCAAGGCAAGTGCCCAACCTGCTGTACCATCTCCCTGGCCCCATCCTCCCTTATTATGGGCTCAGGACAGTTAGGCTATTCGCCTGACGTTAACACGCGTAAGATGAGTAAAAATAAAATGCTGAGTGTCTCAGGCATTGCGGGGTTATTTCGGGGGCACGGAATGTACAGCCCCCAGTATCCAAAGAGGCTGGCCGTGGAGGACAGGATGAGGATTAGCTGCTGACCCTGGTGAAAGTGACCGGTGCCATTCTGCCCAGCATCCTAAGAGTGTCCTGGTGGCCTGCCCACCTCAGCCGGGCAGAGCAGAGCAGAACTCACACTCGTGGTGTGGTGGATTCTACTAAATGAGCATCCATTTTGCACCATTATGAGGACAAAAAAAAATTTATCTTAATGGAACATGAGGGATGTCTCGGTGAGTGAGAGAGCCTGCCTTGCAAGCCTGAGGCTGGCGGGAGACTCTCAGTAGCTTGCCCGGCTCTCCGAGAGGGCTGGAGGTATAGAACCCATGTCAGCCGCGTGCAAGGCAAACGTCCTACCTGCTGTACTATCGCTCCGGCCCCCTCTTTCTTTCTTTCCTTCTTTCTTTCCTTCTTTCTTTCCTTCTTTCTTTCCTTCTTTCTTTCTTTCTTTCTTTCTTTCTTTCTTTCTTTCTTTCTTTCTTTCTTTCTTTCTTTCTTTCTTTCTCTCTTTCTCTCTCTCTCTCTTTCTCTCTCTTTCTCCCTTCCTTCCTTTCTCCCTTCCTTCCTTTCTTTCTTTCTTTCTTTCTTTCTTTCTTTCTTTCTTTCTTTCTTTCTTTCTTCCTTTCTTTCTTTCTCTCTCTCTCTTTCTCTCTTTCTCTCTTTCTCTTTCTCTTTCTCTTTCTCTCTTTCTTTCTTTCTTTCTCTCTCTCTTTTCTTTCTTTCTCCCTCTTCTTTCTTTCTTTCTTTCTTTCTTTCTTTCTTTCTTTCTTTCTTTCTTTCTTTCTTTCTTTCTTTCTTCTTCCTTCCTTCCTTCCTTCCTTCCTTCCTTCCTTCCTTCCTTCCTTCCTTCCTTCCTTCCTTCCTTCCTTCCTTTCTTTCTTTCTTTCTTTCTTTCTTTCTTTCTTTCTTTCTTTCTTTACTTTCTTTCTTTCTTTCTTTCTTTCTTTCTTTCTTTCTTTCTTTCTTTCTTTCTTTCTTTCTTTCCTTTCTCCCTTGTCTCTCTCTGCAGCCCTGTTACCCTCAAGATTTCTAATGTCTTTGGTTTCTGCGATTCCTACCCCTGCAGCAGTTTGTGATCTTAGGCAGCCACCAGGGGGCAGCACAACTCACTGTGCTTCCCTGGGCCATCTAACGGAAAAGGAATGGGTGAAGCTAAAAAACGAAAAAAAAACCCAACCCAAAATGGGGCAAAAGAAACCAGAAGCAAAATCATCATACCATTGGAGACCGTCTTTTTGGAACTACTATTTTCCTCTTAGAGTGTTTTTGATTTTTAATACATGGGGGGTGGGGGGGTCTGTCTCGATTAAAAAAAAGTCACGGGGCTGGAGCGATAGCACAGCGAGGAGGCATTTGCCTTGCAGGCCGCAGACCTGGGTTTGATTCCCAGCATCCCATCCGGTCCCCCGAGCACCGCCAGGAGTCACTCCTGAGTGCAGAGCCAGGAGGAACCCCTGAGCATCGCTGGGTGTGACCCAGAAAGGAAAAAAAAAATGTCACATAGGAGAGCAAAATTTGAAGATGAATATATTGGGATCAGAGCAGTAGAACAGAGGGGGAAACTCTTGCCTTCCATGCAGGAGACCCTGGTTCTTTCCTCGGCACCACCCGTGGTCCCCTGAGCAGCACCGCAGGGATGATCTCTGAGCACTGCTGCATGTGGCCCCAACACCCAGACCCAACATGACACCCAAGAGAGTGTGTCAGCTAGAGAAGATGGACTTAGACAGGTGTTTGGGGAATTTATGCAGCCCCACGTTCTTCCTCCAAGGAAAGGAAAGGCGGGCATTAGAAAGTATCGGGGTGGGGGTGGGGAGGGGTCCTGGGCCGATAGCATAGCGGGGAGGGCGTTTGCCTGGCACGCGGTCAACCCGGATTCGATTCCCAGCATCCCATAGGGTCCCCCCAGCACTGCCAGGAGGAATTCCTAGGTGCAGAGCCAGGAGTAGCCCCTGTGCATCGCCGGGTGTGACCCAAAAAGAAAAAAAAAAGTGGGGGGCCTGTTTGAGCACATTTGGGATGAAACAGTCTTTATTCCCTGGAAGACGGGATGTTTAACAGCGTGTTCAGAAAGGGAATTCTGTTGCAAGTGTTTCTTTCCTGCATTCGGACTCTCTCGGTGATGGGGGTGTGTGAGGGCACGGTTGTATTTTCTGCATCCAGGGAGGGCAGAAAGAATCACACCCAGGCCCTGGGCACTGGACCCTGTAGAAAGGGGATGATGTCAGCCAGCCCCGGCTCTGCTCAGTGCTGCCACCTACTGGCTGCAGGGCCACAAGGCCTGGAGAAATTGGGAGCAGAGCCCCCCTCCCCACCACCACCTACGCCCCCCCAGGCCCTGTCCTCAGGCCTTTCATATAATCATCGCCTCCAAGGTGATTGGTAGAATCAAATGAGTTAATACTCACTAACCAACTGCATCCCGGGACTTGGTGTGGAGAGAAATATCCAGTGAAAGTTGGTTACTGATTGCACAGTTTTCTCTCTCTCTCTCTCTCTCTCTCTCTCTCTCTCTCTCTCTCTCTCTCTCTCTCTCTCTCTCTCCCTCCCTCCCTTCCTCTTCGTCTCCAACTCTCTGTCTCTGCCTCTTTCTTTCTGTCTCTTTCTCTCATTCTCGCTCTCTCCCTCCCTCCCTCCCTCCCTCTCTGTGTCTGTCTCCATCTCTGTCTGTCTGTCTCTCTGCCAGTTTCCCCCGGAAGCTATGGCAGAGGTGAGAGTGCTGGAAATTGCCAACGTTTAGGAAGGGTGATCTCCGTGCAATATTCTTTTTTTTCTTCTTCTTCTTCTTTTTGGGTCACACCTGGCGATGCACAGGGGTTACTCCTGGCTCTGCACTCAGAAATTACCCCTGGGGACCATATGGGATGCTGGGAATCGAACCCGGGTCGGCCGCCCTCCCCGCTGTGCTATCGCTCCAGCCCCTCCGTGCAGTATCCTTGCTGAGCACAGTCCTTGAGGAACTCCAGTGGAGTAGATTTCTTTCCATGTGCACACACACATTTCCCAACCTGAGCATGAAGACCCCGCCAGAGATTAACTCATACGAGAGAACTTAAATAACTCCAAATTCGCTTGAGTGTTGCTGGGAGCTTTTCCCAAGCACAGGCTGTGCCCACACCCCCCCCAACTCACACCCCCTCCCTATGAAAGAAAAAAAAAACTGCCTAGAATTAGGCTTAAGGGAGATACAGCAGGGAGGGCGTTTGCCTTGCATGTGGCTGACCCAGCTTTGGTCACCAACATCTCATAGGGTCCCCCAAACCCTGCCAGGATTTTGATCCCTGAGTGCAGGGCCAGGAGTAATCTCTGAGCATCATAAGGTGTGGTCCCCAAACCAAAAACCAAAACACAACATAAAACCAAAAATAATCTATAATTGCAGGGCACAAACAGCTTCTAGGTCAAAACTGCCAGTAGAGAATATCCAGAGATTCTGACAAATTCCTTAAAAGAAGATGTAGGCAAGTAAGTTAGCCGTCTAACCTGTTAGGAATCTGTTAATTTGCACGGAAATCAGCTAAACTCACTGTCACTGTAATCCTGTTGCTCATCGATTTGTTTGAGCGGGCACCAGTAACGTCTCTCATTGTGAGACTTACTTGTTACTGTTTTTGGCATATCCAGTATGCCACGGGGAGCTTGCCAGGCTCTGCCGTGCGTGCGGGCGAGATACTCTCAGTAGCTTGCCGGGCTCTCTAAGAGGGGCAGAGGAATCGAACTCGGGTGGGCCGCGTGAAAGGCTAACGAACACCCTACCGCTGTGCTATCGCTCCAGCCTCAGCTAAACTCACTCACTGATACATTAAGTAGAGAATCAGACAAAATGATGCAGAATAATTGAGCAGGAAAAGGCTTCCCAAAGCCATTGTATCCATGCACTGTCCTGCATTGGAAAACCTTCTGGTTTTGTATGTTGGTTTGTTTTTCTGCTCTGCACGGCAATGCTCAGGTTCTGGACTCAGAAATTACTCTTTGTCATGCTCAGGGGACCATATCGAGTGCCAAGAAATCGAACATGGGTTGGCAGTATGCAAGTTCAGGGCCTTATCCACTGCCCTAGCTCTCCATCCCCCTGGGAAACGTGCTCAAAATCATCCCAGACGTTTCTTCTCCATTCAGTGCTAAAAGGTCCATTGTTCTGGACCCGTCACTGTCTCTGCCCATTCCTTTGGGGGATATCTCGGGCTGCCGAGAGTTTCTGATACCCGACTCTGTCTTGCATCCTTGAGTTGAAAGTCAGAACGCGCTGATTTGGTGGGGACCCTGTGTCTGATTCTGGGTCTGTCTCCTGCGGCCTGACCCTGAGCGAGTGCGTAAACCCCCGCATGCGGGCTGGGAGTGGTCTGAGGGCCGGCGAGGTAACGGGAGGCTGGTGGATTAGGCAGATTCCGAGTTCTGGCTTGAAAAGTCTATGGATGCTCAAGACTCTTCGCTGAACGTGCAGATGGTTCCCGGATAACTTGGCAAACTGCATTGCTTGGCTTCTGTCACCAGAATGAGTTTTTAAAAAGAGACTTGGAATTACTAAGGTTTCAATTTTACATAAAATCATTGAATTTCAGAGTTCATCTACTCCAGCCTCTGATTATACGAAGATCAGAAAGAACTTAACCCATAAAATATACTGAGCTGGTTGTAGCAAGCTCAGAGATATAGTAAGTCTTATGTATCACTGTATCACTGTATCACTGTCATCCCGTGGCTCATCGATTTGCTCCAGTAGGCACCAGTAACGTCTCCATTGTGAGACTTGTTACTGTTTTGGGCATATCAAATACACCACAGGTAGCTTGCCAGGCTCTGCCCTGCGGGCGAGATACTCAGTAGCTTGCTGAACTCTCTGAGAGGGGCAGAGGAATCGAACCCGGGTCGGACACATGCAAAGCAAACACCCTATCCACTGTGCTATTGCTCCACCCAAGTCTTATGTAAAACCAGTGAAATCAATCTCTTCCCTCTGGTTTTTTTCCTCCCTCCCTCCCTCCCTCCCTCCCCCCTCCTTCCTTCCTTCCTTCCTTCCTTCCTTCCTTCCTTCCTTCCTTCCTTCCTTCCTTCCTTCCTTCCTTCCTTCCTTCCTTCCTTCCTCCCATCCTTCCTTCCTTCCATCCTTCCTTCCTTCCCTCCCTCCTTCCTTCCTCCCCTCCCTCCCCCTCCTTCCTTCCTTCCTTCCTTCCTTCCTTCCTTCCTTCCTTCCTTCCTTCCTCCCATCCTTCCTTCCATCCTTCCTTCCTTCCCTCCCTCCTTCCTTCCTCCCCTCCCCCTCCCTTCCTTCCTTCCTTCCTTCCTTCCTTCCTTCCTTCCTCCCATCCTTCCTTCCATCCTTCCTTCCTTCCCTCCCTCCTTCCTTCCTCCCCTCCCCCTCCCTTCCTTCCTTCCTTCCATCCTTCCTTCCTTCCCTCCCCCTTCCTTCCTCCCCTCCCCCTTCCTTCCTTCCTTCCTTCCTTCCTTCCTTCCTTCCTTCCTTCCTTCGTTCCTTCCTTCCTTCCTTCCTTCCTTCCCTCCCCCCTTCCTTCCTGCCTTCTTCCCTCCTTTTTTCCCTCCCTCCCTCCCTCCCTCCCTGCCTTCTTCCTTCCTGCTTGCTGCCTTTTTCCTTCCTGCCTTTCTTTCTCTCTCCCTCCCTCCCTCCCTCCCTCCCTCCCTTCCTCTCTCCCTTCCTTCTTCCCTTCTTCCCTCCCTTCCTCCCTCCCTTCTTTTCTTCCCTCCCTCCCTCCCTCCCTCCCTCCCTTCCTTCCTTCCTTCCTTCCTTCCTTCCTTCCTTCCTTCCTTCCTCCTCCTCCCTCCCTCCCTCCCTCCCTCCCTCCCCTCCCTCCCTCCCTTCCTTCCTTCCTTCCTTCCTTCCTTCCTTCCTTCCTTCCTTCCTTCCTTCCTTCCTTCCTTCCTTCCTTCCTTCCACTTTTCTTAGACAAGAGCTATCTTAGCTATTAACTGATTCCAGATCTTTTCTTTCAAAGTTTAAAATAAACATTTCTCCGCTTGGGCCGTGCCAAGCACCTTGGCATTCTGATCGGAAAAGCGTTGGGCACGGGAAGGTGCTTCTATATTCAGGAGCGGCAGGGGATGCAGCTAGCGGCGGCCAAACCGACCGCTCTCCTGGGGCTCGGGCTTTCCGCTCTGGGGAGAGAGCCTGTAAAATGGGAAGCAGAGAGAGAGCTGGGTCCTAGTTTTCTGTTCGGTAGCCTCAGGCAAGGCAGGTTCTGGGCCGTTTCCATTCCTGGGAAAGGGAGTGACCGAAAGGAAGCAGTGCCTGTAGGTGACCCTATGTCCTAGCCAGTGGCCTTGACTGGTCTCAGCAAAATGTGTAGCTTGGATGGCGAGGGTGATCCTGGAAGGCTTCTTGGCTGGGTGTCAGTCCTGCTCAGCCCCACTGGGTCTTAGGTGGGTTTTTTGGTTTTTTTTGGGGGGATGATGTTCTTGCTCATCCCCCTCCTATTGAACTTCCCTTCTTCCTGCATGTCCAGAATCCTGGGTGGGAAGAGGACCTGCATAGGATCCTAAGGCTTTGACCTTGAGCGAGTGGTTTGCAACATTCGTTTTCTTTTCTGAATTTCAAAGCAAAGTCAACTCACTTAAAAACAGAATCAGCCGGGGCTGGAGCGAGAGCACAGCGGGGAGGGCATTTGCCTTGCAGGAGGCTGACCTGGTTTGATTCCCAGCATCCCACAGGGTCTCCTGAGCACTGCCAGGAGTAATTCCTGAGTACAGAGCCAGGAGTAACCCCTGAGCATCACTGGGTGTGACTCCCCCCCCCCCGAAAAAAAAGCAAACAAACAAAAAAATCAGCCCATTTTAGAAACGGAAAAATTAGGGGAAATACCCATAACTGCACCACCAGAGACACAGTTCCATGTCGGGATGTCTTCAGTTTTCTTCCTGACCCCCCGTCTGACTCAGCAACTCCTGACAGAAAGGATGTGGACGTTCCATGTTCAAGTATTCTTGTGTGGATGTTACGTAGAAGCACTTCTTTCTGGGGACCGATTTCGAGCCTTTGTAGCTTCGATTTTATTTTTTTTCCTTCTGGTGCTGGGGGTGCAACCCAGAATCTCATCCACGCCAAGCATAACCTCCGCCCCTTCCTGGCCAATGCCTCGTGTTCTGTTCTAGAACGAACAAAATGAACTTGTGGACATTTGTCATACGGGCGTTGGTTCTCATCGGTGACGGCTGATTTCTCTCTGGGGAATTCCAGCAGAGTCAAGAGGGCTGACCAACTCTCTTTCCAGACCTCCGCGTGCTTCCTCACCCTGAATAAGGCAACAGGAGCAGAGCAGGGGTCCGTGGGAGAAACTCTCCAGACTCATTTCTTAGCATTTCCTACACATCAGCCCATTTCTCACATCAGCCCGTTTCTTCTTTCCAGTAACTCAAAGTCCCACAGTTGGAAAACAGGGTGATGGCAGTGGGGTTTTGGTGTTTTTTTTTTTTTTTTGGCTCTTTGGGTCACACCCGGCAATGCACAGGGGTTACTCCTGGCTCATGCATTCAGCTGGCTCATGCACTCAGGAATTAGCCCTGGCAGTGCTCAGGGGACCATATGGGATGCTGAGAATCTAACCCGGGTCGGCTGCATGCAAGACAAATGCCTTCCTTCCCTTCCCTGCTGTGCTATCGCTCCAGCCGCAATGGTAGTAGGAGTTTATTTTTTTTTATTTTTTATATTTTTGCTTTTTGGGTCACACCCAGCGATGCTCAGGGGTTACTCCTGGCTCTGCACTCAGGAATCACTCCTGGCAGTGCTCAGGGGACCCTATGGGATGCTGGGAATCGAACCCGGGTCTGCAGCCTGCAAGGCAAACGCCCTCCCCACTGTGCTCCAGCCACAGCTGCCTTGCTCTTGCGCCAATCTAATCCCTTCTCTTAGCCCTTCCCTATTAGAGTGCTGGGGTCAAACTGTGATCAGCCACATGCAAGGGATGCACCTTAACCATGCCCCCTAAACACACACACACACACACACACACAGTCACTGACCACATTTAATGGCATGAGATGCAAGAATCAAAGCTGACATGGGGGCTGGAGCAATAGCACAGCGGGGAGGGCGTTTGCCTTGCACGTGACCGACCTAGGTTCGATTCCCAGCATCCCATGGGGTCCCCCGAGCACCACCAGGAGTCATTCCTGGGTGCAGAGCCAGGAGTAACCCCTGTGCATCACTGGGTGTGACCCCCCCCCAAAAAAAGCAATAAAAATAAAAATAAAAGAATCAAAGCTGACCATCCCTTTCAGTCCTGACATTTGGGGTATCATCAGCTAGACTAGCCACGTGGCCGTGGGACACAGCCGCCGGGTATGAGGTCCCCGGCCCTTCCGTCCTTCCTGCCGTGCCCCATGAGATGGAGGTCCCTGTGCGGGCACGGGCGGGTGTTTATAGAATCGTGTGGAGGAAACAGAGCAGCCGACAGTGCAGGGAGCCAGGAAGGCGGGGCAGGCCACAGAGGAGCACGGAGGGAGGGGCTGCAGCTTCCTGGGCCTTACCTGGACCCTTCGCCCCGAGCCCATCGTGCTTCCGTTCCGCCTTAAGGTTCCCAAACTCCGTCACTGTCACTGTCATCCCGTTGCTCATCGATTTGCTCGAGCGGGCACCAGTAACGTCTCTCAATGTGACACTTATTGTGACTGTGTTTGGCATATCCAATACGCACGGGGAGCTTGCCAGGCTCTGCCATGCGGGCGCGATACTCTTGGTAGCTTGCCGGGCTCTCCGAGGGGGCGGAGGAATCGAACCCGGGTTGGCTGCGTGAAAGGCAAACGCCCTACCG